>NC_084746.1:22898170-22938170 GCF_033978785.1 Entelurus aequoreus
CACATGATCAATGAATCCTTGGTTTCTGCACAAAGAAAAAGGAAAAGAATGTAAAGACGACACCAACAGTGTCTCATAAAAACTACTACTTTAACGTCATCATTTGTGAGTACCAATATGCTATATGCTACAATTCCTTAAACGTGAAGTATGTGTTTGAGTGTGTGTGTGGAAGGTTATGAAGATATCAAATACATACAATATTCATGTAAATCATACAATAAATAGCGTCACTACTTCACAGGAATTTACCATGGAGGGGCCTGGAATGCAACTCCTATGATAATCGAGGAAACACCGTACATAATTTTTTTTCTTCAGTTTTTCTAACATTTTTATTGTTGTATTTTTTGCTTAAATTTATTTCTACAATATGCTGCGGGCCAACAAAATTTGAGCGGAATCTTTGGCAGTAACATTGGCCAGAGTTTGTCTAACACAGACTTTTCCTGTTTGACTGTGTGGGAATACTTTTTTCACCCAACTGAATATTTTTTTACTCTACCCTGATCCACTTTCTGTCATTTCTTTTCCTGAATCTCCCCTTCTCAATTCTCTGTACTGCCCAGTGTTAGACCTTACATACGTCACATACTGTCGCCGCCCACGTTTTATTCACAACCATACAAGGAGAAAACATGCCCTTGGTTCGTGCTGTTTCCTTTCCTTGCTCTATTCTTCTGTCTTGTGCTGCTCTCCTTGAATCTTTCTTCAGATGATCATACTGTCCAAATAATGTAGCTTAAAAGTGGCTTCACTTATTTGGTAAATATGCTCAAATGGTGTCTTTCATTAGGTAAGACACAAAAAGAAAAATATAGTTGTATATCATTTAGGAATGCTCTCTATTTGTTTCACAAGTACCCATGAATAAGAGAATGCTACACGCTACATGATAACTAGTAGATGTCAAGCTCCAAATCTAACCGATAACTACAGTACAACTTTCCACTGCTATTAGGTGTTGTTTTAATGTGTTTAAATGACACTTGTGGTTACTATGATCATCAGACATATAGGATAAGATCGCTATTTTGGTGAACTGCTTTGATAATTTACCGTAAATACAAAACTATGCAGTAAATTATTTTAATTGCAGGTTTATACAGTATGTTTAAGATTTCTCTAAATAGTTGTATATGGACGTTAAAGGCCTACTGAAACCCACTACTACCGACCACGCAGTCTGATAGTTTATATATCAATGATGAAATCTTAACATTGCAACACATGCCAATACGGCCGGGTTAACTTATAAAGTGACATTTAAAACTTCCCGGGAAATATCCGGCTGAAACGTTGCGGTATGATGACGTATGCGCGTGACGAAGTCAGAGTAACGGAAGCTATGGTACCCGTAGAATCCTATACAAAAAGCTCTGTTTTCATTTCATAATTCCACAGTATTCTGGACATCTTTTGCAATTTGTTTAATGAACAATGAAGGCTGCAAAGAAGACAGTTGTAGGTGGGATCGGTGTATTAGCAGCGGACTACAGCAACACAACCAGGAGGACTTTGTTGGAGCGCTAGCCGCGCTAGCCGCGCTAGCCGCCGACCTCACCTTGACTTCCTACGTCTCCGGGCCGCCAAACGCATCGGGTGAAGTCCTTCGTCCTTCTGCTGATCGCTGGAACGCAGGTGAGCACGGGTGTTGAGTAGATGAGGGCTGGCTGGCGTAGGTGGAGAGCTAATGTTTTTAGCATAGCTCTGTGAGGTCCCGTTGCTAAGTTGCTAAGTTAGCTTCAATGGCGTCGTTAGCACAGCATTGTTAACCTTCGCCAGCCTGGAAAGCATTAACCGTGTATTTACATGTCCACGGTTTAATAGTATTGTTGATTTTCTATCTATCCTTCCAGTCAGGGGTTTATTTTTTTGTTTCTATATGCAGTTAAAGCACGATGCTATCACGTTAGCTCGTAGCTAAAGCATTTCGCCGATGTATTGTCGTGGAGATAAAAGGCACTGAATGTCCATTTCGCGGTCTCGACTCTCATTTTCAAGAGGATATAGTATCCGAGGTGGTTTAAAATACAAATCCGTGATCCACAATAAAAAAAGGAGAGTGTGGAATCCAATGAGCCATGTTGTACCTAAGTTACGGTCAGAGCGAAAAAAGATACGTCCATCACTGCCTCTCAAGTCGTTCACTGTAACGTTCCTCATCTACGAATCTTTCATCCTCGCTCAAATTAATGGGGTAATCATCACTTTCTCGGTCCGAATCTCTCTCGCTCCATTGTAAACAATGGGGAATTGTGAGGAATACTAGCTCCTGTGACGTCACGCTACTTCCGGTACAGGCAAGGCTTTTTTTTTTATCAGCGAGCAAAAGTTGCGAACTTTATCGTCGATTTTCTCTACTAAATCCTTTCAGCAAAAATATGGCAATATCGCGAAATGATCAAGTATGACACATAGAATGGATCTGCTATTCCCGTTTAAATAAAAAAAAAATCATTTCAGTAGGCCTTTAAATTCTTACACCATTAAATAAAATATAAGAATGTGGTTGTGGATTATTGGAGAGAACTTAATGTGCACTACAGCAATTTAAAGGCCTACTGAAATTTTTTTTTTTTATTTAAACGGGGATAGCAGATCCATTCTATGTGTCATACTTGATCAATATTGCCATATTTTTGCTGAAAGGATTTAGTAGAGAACATCGACGATAAAGTTTGCAACTTTTGGTCGCTGATAAAAAAAGCCTTGCCTGTACCGGAAGTAGCGTGACATGGCAGGTTGAAGGGCTCCTCACATTTCCCCATGGTTTACACCAGCAGCGAGAGTGATTCGGACCGAGAAAGCGACGATTACCCCATTAATATGAGCGAGGATGAAAGATTCGTGGATGAGGATCGTAAGAGTGAAGGACTAGCGTGCAGTGTAGGATGTATCTTTTTTCGCTTTGACCGTAACTTAGGTAAAAGGGTTCATTGGATTACACACTTTCTCCTTTTTCTATTGTGGATCACGGATTTGTATTTTAAACCACCTCGGATACTATATCCTCTTGAAAATGAGAGTCGAGAACGCAAAATGGACATTCACAGTGACTTTTATCTCCAGAACAATACATCGGTGAAGCACTTTAGCTACGGAGTTAACGTGATAGCATCGTGCTTAAATGCAGACGGAAACAAAATAAATAAGCCCCTGACTGGAAGGATGGACAGCAGATCAACAATACTACTATCAGGAGACACCGAACCAAACACTGGACCTGTAACCACACAGTTAATGCTGTGCCGCCTGTCGAAGCCTAGCAATGCTGTTGCTAACGACGCCATTGAAGCTAACTTAGCAACGGGACCTCGTCAGAGCTATGATAAAAACATTAGCGCTCCACCTACGCCAGCCCTCATCTGCATTCCAGCGATCGACGGCGCGACGAAGGACTTCACCCGATCATCGATGCGGTCAGCGGCTAGCGTCGGATAGCGCGTCTGCTATCCAACTGGGCCCATTATTATTCACTATTTACATAAATAATCTTGGACAGAATATTCCGAACTCAACTTTCCATTTCTATGCTGATGATACTGTCATATACTGTACAGCACCCACTCCTGCTGAGGCCTTTAAATATCTACAACATGCATTTGACAAGAGTACAAGAACAACTTTGCTATCTTCAACTGGTTTTAAATGCAGAAAAAACAAAGTGTATGTTCTTTACCACATCAAAAACTGTAAGATCAGCACTGTGTGAGAACATTTTAACAAGAAATGGGCAACAAATTATGTTAGTATGTGCTTTTAAATATTTAGGATTTTTAATTGATGACCACTTGAGTTTTAAAGGCCTACTGAAATGAATTTTTTTTATTTAAACGGGGATAGCAGATCTATTCTATGTGTCATACTTGATCATTTCGCGATATTGCCATATTTTTGCTGAAAGGATTTAGTATAGAACAACGACGATAAAGATTGCAACTTTTGGTATCTGATAAAAAAAAGGCTTGCCCCTACCGGAAGTAGCGTGACGTAGTCAGTTGAACATATACGCAAAGTTCCCTATTGTTTACAATGATGGCCGCATGAAGTGAGAGAGATTCGGACCGAGAAAGCGACAATTTCCCCATTAATTTGAGCGAGGATGAAAGATCTGTGGATGAGTAAAGTGCAAGTGAAGGACTAGTGGGGAGTTGAAGCTATTCAGATAGGGAAGATGCTGTGAGAGCCGGGGGTGACCTGATATTCAGCTGGGAATGACTACAACAGTAAATAAACACAAGACATATATATACTCTATTAGCCACAACACAACCAGGCTTATATTTAATATGCCACAAATTAATCCTGCATAAAAACACCTGCGTGTTTGTTATGCTAGCTCCTAGCTCCTCTGCTAGCTCCTAGCTCCATAGAACACGCCAATACAATTCAAACACCTGATCAACACACACAATCACTCAGCCCAAAAGACCGTTTACCTAACCCAAGGTTCATAAAGCTTATATATTTTTAAAAAGTTACGTACGTGACGCGCACATACGGTCAAGTTATCGAATGTTTAGCAGCCAAGGCTGCATACTCACGGTACCTGATATTCAGCTGGGAATGACTACAACAGTAAATAAACACAAGACATATATATACTCTATTAGCCACAACACAACCAGGCTTATATTTAATATGCCACAAATTAATCCTGCATAATAACACCTGCGTGTTTGTTATGCTAGCTCCTAGCTCCTCTGCTAGCTCCTAGCTCCATAGAACACGCCAATACAATTCAAACACCTGATCAACACACACAATCACTCAGCCCAAAAGACCGTTCACCTAACCCAAGGTTCATAAAGCTTATATATTTTTAAAAAGTTACGTACGTGACGCGCACTTACGGTACGGTACGTGTTATGCTAGCTCCTAGCTCCTCTGCTAGCTCCTAGCTCCATAGAACACGCCAATACAATTCAAACACATGATCAACACACACAATCACTCAGCCCAAAAGACCGTTCACCTAACCCAAGGTTCATAAAGCTTATATATTTTAAAAAAGTTACGTACATACGCAAAAAAAAGCCAAAGCTGCATACTCACAGTAGCACGTCTGCGTCTTTGTCATCCAAATCAAAGTAATCCTGGTAAGAGTCTGTGTTGTCCCAGTTCTCTACAGGCGTCCGTGTATCCAAATCAAAAGTCCTCCTGGTTAGAGTCTCTGTTATCCGAGTTCTTCCATCTTGACTGCATCTTTCGGGAATGTAAACAAAGAAGCGCCGGCTGTGTACTGTTGTGGCTGACTACGTTCGAAAAATACGTCCATTTCGCACCGACAACTTTCTTCTTTGCTTGCTCGGCTTCCTTCTCCATAATGCAATGAACATGATTGAAACAGATTCACGAACACAGATGTCCAGAATACTGTGGAATTATGAAATGAAAACAGAGCTTTTTCGTATCGGCTTCAATGTGGAAGGCATACCCGTGTTCGACGGGCTACGTCACACGCATACGTCATCCTCAGAGGCGTTTCGAACCGGAAGTTTAGCGGCAAATTTAAAATGTCACTTTATAAGTTAACCCGGCCGTATTGGCATGTGTTATAATGTTAAGATTTCATCATTGATATATAAACTATCAGACTGCGTGGTCGGTAGTAGTGGGTTTCAGTAGGCCTTTAAGGAGCACATTCAGTATGTTGTAAAAAAAACTGAAACTTTTACTGGGATTTTATTATAGAAACAAGTCTTGCTTTTCTTTTACTGTGAAACAGAAATTGGTGGAAACAACCTTCTTACCTGTTATTGACTATGGAGATGTGTTGTACATGAATGCTACTGCTGGTTGTCTCCACAAGCTGGATAGTGTGTACCACGGTGCACTGAGATTTATCACCAACTGCGCTCCCCTTACTCACCATTGCGTATTATACTCAATGGTTAACTGGACATCTTTATGTGCTCGACGCCTCAATCATTGGTATGTTTTCATCTACAAAACCATTCTGGGTATCACTCCATCTTATCTGTTTTGTCTTTTAACAAGGAAACAAGGAAGTCACAATCTTCGTTCAATGAATGTTCTGCAATTTGTCATCCCCAAAGTAAGAACTGAACTGGGCAAGAAAGCATTTAGGTTTTCAGCAGCGAAGGCTTGGAATAACCTACAATCGAATATTAAACTTCAAACCCTTGTTACGTTGAATGAGTTTAAAGCTTCTGTGAAAGGACTGCAGTCTACCTTGTCTGTATGCACATGTGTTATGTGAGCAAGTTTTAATGTCGTAAATGTGATGTTTTATGTATTTGTTTACTGTTTTTAATGTAACCTTGCTGCTGCCCTCTTGGCCAGGTCTCCCTTGGAAAAGAGATCTTTGATCTCAATGGGATTTTACCTGGTTAAATAAAGGCTAATAATAATAATAATAACTCAAAGTCCTCCTGGTTGTGTTGCTGCAGCCAGCCGCCAATACACCGATCCCACCTACAGCTTTCTTCTTTGCAGTCTCCATTGTTCATTAAACAAATTGCAAAAGATTCACCAACACAGATGTCCAGAATACTGTGGAATTTTGTGATGAAAACGGAGCTGTTTGTATTGAGATACAATGTGTCCGAATATTTCCGCTTCAACCATTGATGTAACGCGCAAACGTCATCATACATAGACGTTTTCAACCGGAAGTTTCCCGGGAAATTTAAAATTGCACTTTATAAGTTAACCCAGCCGTATTGGCATGTGTTGCAATGTTAAGATTTCATCATTTAAATATAAACTATCAGACTGCGTGGTCGGTAGTAGTGGGTTTCAGTAGGCCTTTAATATTGCTATCTTCTCAAGTTCTCACTAACTGAGTAACAAAACATACACATTATTTTTCACTCTGTATTCATTCAATTGTGTTAGTGTATACAAAAATGTTTTAGTGTCAAAATACAGCTGTTTATCAGTCGATGTGGAGCCAAGTAAATAAGGCCACCCACAAAACTGAAGAGACGGTCATATAGCGGCTTGTCGAAGATGGTCCGTAAAACATAATCAATGCAATATTTTAACCATACAACCACCATTACATGTTATGGAGACCACAAGGGAATGTTTTCAATGTACGAATATATATAACTAACCTTTGAAAACTTGAAAAGCAGCTGTTGATAAAAGACTTCTATGCAATGAGATGTTACATGATGTTGGTGGTGTACAACCTCTTGTACTAATAAAAATGGTAATAAAAATATAATTTTAAAAACATTTTTATTTACACCAATTACAAAAAGCAACAATAAGAGTACAGATGAATACCGATCGATCGATATTGGTATCAGTTTGGACAACTGGATATGGATACATCACTACAATTGGTTTCCAATCGCATAATCTGGGTGTTTTAATCTGATCTTTAAAAAGCCAAACAAGATCAGATAAAGGTGTTTGCATGTGTTGTAGTGTTGAACTGAATTATTTAAGAAATCAGTCTAATTTACTGTATAAAAACGTACTGACTGTCTCCCACAACAGTTGTATTCCAAGTACAGTAATAAATTATTAGTTATCACTGACACCACTTTTTATTTTTGTCTTCATCACACATTCCTCCTCAAAGCTGACATGACAGCGGTGCTAAGTTAACTCGTTTTCTCAAATGTGAGCAAGCTACTGTGCTACAATGCGTTGCAGCCACTGTGTCTGTTGTCATGGCGAGCATTTACTTTGTTTATTTCACTACTATCGTTTGTGCTATCGGATCTAGAAGTTATATTTTAGCCAGTATAGGACCAATACTGAGCCTGAGTATTGGATTGGACCATTCTTAGTCATAAATTCACAAAATGGGCTGGGCGATATATCGAATATACTCGCTATATATCGCAGGTTTGTCTCTGTGCTATATAGAAAATGACTATATCGTGATATTCGAGTATACGTTCTCACGCAGCTGCGGGCATTACACTACAGGCGTTTCTCACTCATTCTTGTCTGTCCTTCTCACAGAGAAATAAAACAAGCGCACCTTCTTACATACGTCACATACTGTCGCGTGTGCAACGTCATACTCCCTCGCCGAGCAGAGAGGTAGCGGCATGGTATCGTTAGCTCTGGTGCGAGTGGTAATACGAGAGAAAGAAGGTGAGATTCTGGTAACAAATGAAGGAATAATTAATTCCCAAGAAAAACAGCACAGGGTCCATCGTCTGGCGGTGGTTTGTCTTTAAGCGGCAAGATGTTGAACAAGTATGCGGCAAAAGCGTTAGCACCACCGCTAATTTGTAGCATCATTTGAAAAGTCACCCGCTAGAGAATGAAGAGTGCTTGAAACTCCGCATGTCAACATCTCCAAACAAAATGCCCAAGCAACCACTTCCAGATCAACACTGTATGAAAAAAATAGTCAACAACAGAAGCAGATAACGTCTGCAGTAACCTACCACATAGCGAAGGACATACACTATTTGATTTCCTATTATGCAGCTAATTTTTTTTTGACAGTTATTGAAATATCTTGTGTACACAAAAGTGCACTTTATTTGTTTTAAACTACTGTAGTGGCGTTCTGTACAAAAACTACACTTTAATTAGTGTTGTTTTGATATGTCATCTTAGTGACATCATGCACAAAAGTGCACTAATAGCTTTAGAGTAAAAGTTTTAAAATGTCTCTGACAATCTTGCACTTTCTGTTTTGGAAATGACATGAATGTTTGTGGCACTGCTTAATAATTGTTTAATAAATACATTTTTGGTAAATTGACTTAGTTGTGGTTTCCCTCTCTGCATGAAAGTTTGAAATGAGCATATATTAATGCAGCATGAACAAGAATGTTTTAGTGTAGACACATAAAATCATCATACTGCTGTGATTATATGCATCAAGTGTTAATTCAAGACTAAGGCAAAATATCGAGATATATATCCTGTATCGTGACATGGCCTAAAAATATCGAGATATTAATAAAAGGCCATATTGCCCAGCCTTAATGCAAAGTATATCTGTCTATACACTAGGGGGCTAAGAATGAAGTCAGCTCACCTGCACAGTCTTCTTAATGCGTTGCGACGGCCCAGGGTAGTCCTTGGAGTAGAGATCAGTCAAGAAGAGGGAATTTATAAGTGTAGATTTCCCAAGACCAGACTCACCTAAGGGGATACAAATGTAAACATGTTTGAATAAGAAATACATTATGAATTCTTTTTATGTATTTATTAATATTTTTTTTACATTTTCCAAAGTAAGAAACTAAATGAATGGGCAACTTCCTGTGTGTTTTTTGCATGGCTTATTAGACTGTGTTGTAGGTTTTCTCTTACCAGAAATGCTTGCTGAACATCATGTTGCTAAGTGAATCTGTCTTTAGAGGAGTAATTTTCAAAAAGGTCAAGATGGCAAATTTCGAGTGGAATAAAGGCGCTTTAAAGCCGATTTTTGGCCATTTTAATTTTCCAGGCATTATTCTAAGAGAGAATTGGAAAAACTGCTACAAAGAGAATAGAGAAAATTCTAAACTGCAAAAAAGTTTTACCCTGTGGGTTCGGTATTGCAGCAAATTTGGCACAAAAAGAAAGACGACATAACTTTATCAGCTTTGCCCAACAAGGTTTTTAGGTTAGACCAAATGTCTTCTGTTATGAAAAAAAGTGATGGATATTTTGTTGATTAGTCACAGTGTCAATTAGTGGTGCAGGAACGTTCAACAAGTAGTATTTTGGAATTATGCAGCCAATTTTGATACATATTATCTAGGAGGGAACTTAGCCGATACAGATCACATTCATAAACTGTACATTTTTTTAATGTATTTATGGTGAGTGCTATTGACGTGTAACAATATCAACACAATATTTAAACTTGTTTCGTATTCTCCTTAATTACACACAATTGTTTAAACAAAGCTAAGTCAGTATACACTATAACTAAACAAAAGCAAAAACTACTATACTACACATTTAAATCCTTTGTTTTTTGTCCTCAAAGTCCTTATGGTGTTGTGTAAACCTGGCTGCAACGCACATCAACAATGTACAATGTAACATGTTGGTGTTACATTCGCCTAGCTTTTTCATCTACTTTTTATTAATTTCTTGTTAATAATGCTTACTCTTTGCTGTAACGTGCTTCCATTTACACTTTGCAAATTTTGCTAAGCACTTATTTCTTCAGTTTTTTTCAGCTGGTTTAGCGTCCATCTTAGTGATTAGCATGCTTTTTTGTATGCCCCTGCTTGTTCTTACCTGGTGCGTAATATGTTTAGCCTCATTCTCCAGAAATAATAATACTTGTGAGAAATTTACTTTATTTGCCACAATGGAGGTGATGATTATTAACTTATGGGAGTGGCTCCACACTGTAGGAACATACAAGAGTAGCTTCTAGACCAGGGGTAGGGAACCTATGGCTCTAGAGCCAGATGTGGCTCTTTTGATGACTGCATCTGGCTCTCAGATAAATCCTAGCTGACATTGCTTAACACGATAAGTAATGAATAATTCCGCTGGTCATCACAGTGTTAAAAATAACCACGTATCAACCAGACTACAAAGCCATCAGCAAAACCATGCAGCATTAATGGTAAGAAGTATTTGATTTATAATTGGTTACCTTCAGAATAACAATGTTATTAAAAAGAAAAAGAGACTTATTATACTCTAAAAATGTTGGTCTTACTTAAAAATGCACGCACTTAGTTGTATTCAGACTTAAAGAATATTATATGGCTCTCACGGAAATACATTTTAAAATATTTGGCTTTCATGGCTCTCTCAGCCAAAAAGGTTCCCGACCCCTGTTCTAGACGTTTCCGTCAGCCAGGGCACCGAAAATAAAGTATCAGTCAGAGGGTATCGCCTTTGCAATCGGCATTAAAAGCCAATGGCCGATCACATGCTTTTTCTCAAAAATTGGCCAATACTGATGAGTCGTCAATGGATCGGGGCATCTCTACTGGTAATGTTGCCTTACATAAAACACATTTTTGACTTTTGTTATCGATTGTGTTCTGCTATAAACACACACATTTACAACATATGAATTCCTTTTTCCACAATTCTGAGAACATTGCTCTGTAATTAGTGGATAAACTCAAAACGGATTAGCTGCATGTTTAGATTTTACTGCTGTTTCAGCTATACAGTCTGTGCCTGCTCTGGCTGTTCTTTCTTTGAGAGGCTAAAGAAAGAACATGACGCTTTCATGACAAAACAAACAGCCCAAAATGAAGTGAACATTTTAACTGTCTATGACGTCACTCATGTAAAAGGTCATACCAAACAACTCAAACTTTAAATGTCACTGTTTACATGCACTACACAATTATAATGCATACAACCGCCTTTTTAACTCCTAGGAGTCCTCAACCTTGTTTCTACCATTTACTCTGGCAGATAGATGGCATAGCATGATGACTATACAGCCACAGAACATTAGTCTTACTGTCAGAGCTTTTAGCAATAAGGTTTAACTTTCTGTCCTGTAGATATGAGGTTTTTTCCCTTGGACTCAGTCTGGACCCCTCCCGGGTGTCCAGCCTTTGACTTTTTTTTTTTTTACTCTTCCCCCCTTCCTCAATATCACCTGTTTCCCACCTTTTTTAAGGAGCGCCGTAAATGGCTGATCCGTTGGCGGTCCTGTTCTTGTCTCCCTGTAACGTATGTCTGCTCTTAGTAGGACTGTGCCAAAAATGTAATTTCAGTTCTTATATGTCTTGTACATGTTAAAAAATGGACAATAAAGATCATCTTCATCTTCATGTGAGCGCAATTTGTCATACAAGAACGAAATACTGGACTGACCATGGATTTCCTGAACAAACATCTTATTGAGGGGTACAACTTGAATATGTTTTACAAGTACTATGTTGTCAAGTCAAACAACACAGTACGGATGGGGTTAAGTAGATCTGGTGATCTCTTGAGCAGAAAATTCCCCACCATATCAAACATTGTGCTTTCTGCTAAATACTTTGTCACATGGCCTTTTTGAATGATTAGGATTTAACCATCTTGGTCAATACTATCAGCAAACTTGCATACTTGATCGAAACGTTTGCACTGATTATCCTCAACATGACAAGCTCTTTGCAAATACACTAATGGACGAGCACTAAAAGGCTGAGCCTTTTAGCGTATCCTGGATGCCCCCATCTATAGGCATCGGCAAGCAAATGATTCTACTTGGCAATATGGTTTACCATTTATGTACAAACCCCGTTTCCATATGAGTTGGGAAATTGTGTTAGATGTAAATATAAACGGAATACAATGATTTGCAAATAATTTTCAACCCATATTCAGTTGAACATGCTACAAAGACAACATATTTGATGTTCAAACTGATAAACTTTTTTTTTTTTTTGCAAATAATCATTAACTTTAGAATTTGATGCCAGCAACACGTGACAAAGAAGTTGGGAAAGGTGGCAATAAATGCGGATAAAGTTGAGGAATGCTCATCAAACACTTATTTGGAACATCCCACAGGTGAACAGGCAAATTGGGAACAGGTGGGTGCCATGATTGGGTATAAAAGTAGATTCCATGAAATGCTCAGTCATTCACAAACAAGGATGGGGCGAGGTACACCCCTTTGTCAACAAATGCGTGAGCAAATTGTTGAACAGTTTAAGAAAAACCTTTCTCAACCAGCTATTGCAAGGAATTTAGGGATTCCACCATCTACGGTCCGTTATATCATCAAAGGGTTCAGAGAATCTGGAGAAATCACTGCTCGTAAGCAGCTAAGCCTGTGACCTTCGATCCCTCAGGCTGTACTGCATCAACAAGCGACATCAGTGTGTAAAGGATATCACCACATGGGCTCAGGAACACTTCAGAAACCCACTGTCAGTAACTACAGTTGGTCGCTACGTCTGTAAGTGCAAGTTAAAACTCTCCTATGCAAGGCGAAAACCGTTTATCAACAACACCCAGAAACGCCGTCGGCTTCGCTGGGCCTGAGCTCATCTAAGATGGACTGACACAAAGTGGAAAGGTGTTCTGTGGTCTGACGAGTCCACATTTCAAATTGTTTTTGGAAACTGTGGACGTCGTGTCCTCCGGACCAAAGAGGAAAACAACCATCCGGATTGTTATAGGCGCAAAGTTGAAAAGCCAGCATTTGTGATGGTATGGGGGTGTATTAGTGCCCAAGACATGGGTAACTTACACATCTGTGAAGGCACCATTAATGCTGAAAGGTACATACAGGTTTTGGAGCAACATATGTTGCCATCCAAGCAACGTTACCATGGACGCCCCTGCTTATTTCAGCAAAACAATGCCAAGCCACGTGTTACATCAACGTGGCTTCATAGTAAAAGAGTGCGGGTACTAGACTGGCCTGCCTGTAGTCCAGACCTGTCTCCCATTGAAAATGTGTGGCGCATTATGAAGCCTAAAATACCACAACGGAGACCCCCGGACTGTTGAACAACTTAAGCTGTACATCAAGCAAGAATGGGAAAGAATTCCACCTGAGAAGCTTAAAAAATGTGTCTCCTCAGTTCCCAAACGTTTACTGAGTGTTGTTAAAAGGAAAGGCCTTGTAACACAGTGGTGAACATGCCCTTTCCCAACTACTTTGGCACATGTTGCAGCCATGAAATTCTAAGTTAATTATTATTTGCAAAAAAAAAAAAAAGTTTGAGTTTGAACATCAAATATCTTGTCTTTGTAGTGCATTTAATTGAATATGGGTTGAAAAGGATTTGCAAATCATTGTATTCCGTTTATATTTACATCTAACACAATTTCCCAACTCATATGGAAACGGGGTTTGTACTTTATAAAATAATATTTATAGATTAGACTTGTCACAGAGACAAAACAACATAGAGAAAATCCCTTATAAGCGAGGACTCAAAACAAACTTGTTAAAATAAATCCTAAAAAAAAAAGACCGGGTCTTTGTCATCATGCATTTTCTGTAGCATTCAAATTATCAGCCCTAGTTCGTCATTAGTCCAATCAATAAGGGTGGCCATTGAAATTATCAGCAATGCACAGAACAGAACACCACTTCACAAGGGCCATCAGTAACATTATATGTAAATCTCAGACTATCATAGCAATCCTTGATAGCAATGACTAGATTTAAGTGCATAAGATGTAAAGGCCAGTGGCAAGAGCATCTAGTCCATGAGAAAAACACATTATGCATCAAGAACTAATTAGGTCAGTCATTCTATTTCATCATGCTACAGAAGAGCTGCAAGACAAATGCATGAAAAAAATGCATAAACTGTAAATATGCTAAAATAACATCTAGCAGTCACTGAGAAGCAGAACCAAAACAAACATATAAATGGACAAACAGGCTTTCCACGACATTCCTTAAATTCCCAGTCTCTCCCACAGCTTGACACTGAGCCGGCCCCCTCAAATTACAGTTCTAAGGCATACTTACTAGGAACCAGCAAACATTGGCTCTCTTTAACACACATTGGTATACACACGCTATATGCACACATACACAGAGATGTGGACTGCCTGAAACACAAAAGGTGAGGTCAAGCCTATCAAATACAGATGGTCTAAATCTAAATAGACCGGAGAAGAGAGTAAAGACTTGACCGTTGAAAGAGTTCATTCTACTTCGTTGAGACAACAGGGTGAAAGCAAAGGTTATTGCTACTGGCAGATATAGCAGTCAGTGATCTAGCAGATCCATAAGATAACCAGTCTCCCACTTTAACACTATTGCACGTTTAAAACCCTTTTGCACTTTAGGAACTTTACCACGGAACTATAGACTATGAGAATTCATAACTGAGTTTGGGGTCATTTTGAGGATGGTTTAATGTATAAAACACACATTTTATATAAAAAAGGACAAGATAGTTAAAAAAACCTAAATATTTTTTAGTGCCAGCCCTTCCTTTTGACAGTGTATACTGAGGGTCATGTCAGCACAAGAAGAGGGCATCTGTAATTTCTTGGTCTACTGGACGCTTAGTGGACAACAACTCTGTTATAGTGATGGGTGAGTCATGAACAACTCTTTCAAAACCATCAATTGTTTTTAACTGAATTTGGACTCACAAGTTCTTGTCATTAATTCAATGATTCATTAAATTAAAAAAAGAAAACCAGGACATATATAATTAATTATGCAACTGTTACTCTAACTGCATTTGTATAAATGTATTAACCCTATGGAAACGGCAACAGATATGTTTCTTGCCTCAAATCAACTCTCCTTTCCCACTTCGTACACGAGTTGAATCACTGGGTCAGATACTGAACAAAGGTGTTTCTGAATCAACCTGTAGCTGTGAGCCGAGAGATCTGCGTTTGTGATGGTTGCTGATAATCTGTTAACAATCACTAATTAGTTTTTTTAATAAGCAAATGAAGTGGAAGATTTCGATTCCATTGTATGGTATGTTGTTTGTGTAACAGTGTTTTTTATGGTTAATGTGCTACAGCTGATATGCTAATTCTCATTTAATTTAAAGTTAGTCTACATGCCTATTAAGTTAGCACACATTCTCATTTTTGTTGCTTTGTTTAGTGTTCATACCAAACAGATGTCAAAATAGCAGACAGATGAATGTAAAATATCAAGACAATAGAAAATATAGCAGTAAGACCTGCTCTAGCCTTTTACAGTGTAATTTAATGTCTGAAAGTCCAAAAGGTTATGTGTGGGGTACTGATGGCACACCCTACTTCATAAAGTACATTAACTGGCTGAGGCAAGAGGACACACAACTCTATGAAGAATTTTCATCCCTGAAGCCAGTGTCACGGCTGTGATCCACCGAGCATTAGACTGAATCAGAACGCACCAGGTCACAGCCGGATGTGCATCTCGAAATAGCAGCTGAGAGTTTGGAATATGACAAGGGAGACAAAGACTTGCCTGCAGTGGTCTGGGTGAGCAAGCTTGAACACGCACGCAAAAGGAGCCAATAAACACACAGCTCAGCGGTGTGCCGTAAGGAGGAACTTGTGTTTGTACACAAATGGGCTTGTCTAGCAGTCAAGACAAGACTGCTTCATCCGTAGTAGTGTTGTCCCGATACCAATATTTTGTTACAGGTACCAACATTATTTCGATGCTTTGCTAAATAAAGGGGACCACAAAAAATTGCATTATAGGCCTCATTTTAACAAAAAATCTTACGGTACATTAAACATATATTTCTTATTGCAAGTTTTCTCCTTAAATAATAGGAGTGGTAATAGGCGGTATAGTACCGAATATAATTCATTAGTATCGCGATATTATACTAATACCGGTATACCGTACAACCCTTAATCTGTAGTATGCCTTGCTTTCTAAAGCTGGACATACATGGTTTTTGGGTTGTTTTTAGAGTTTAACTTGCGCTGCAGGTTTAGCGTTAGGTAGTGATGGGACCAAATGTGCTGAAGCTTTGAGGCGTTTCCGCGAAGGGCGTATCGAGGCTTGCTTCATTTAGGGGAGGAGCCGGAAATTATGACGTGTGAAGCCTCGTTGCCAAGTTGTACCACGTGACTGTGAAAATGTGAGCTTTTGAGACTTGTGATCAGTTCAGAATATGAAAAGATGATAAAAATATATATTTTTTAAATGCTGCTAGAATCAAAGAAAGATGACAAACTGGATTCAAACGACAAAATTGATATCCATTTAATGAATATTAAAACAACACCCGTATCGGTGACGTCATCAGAACTTTGGTAGAACAATGGATCGCGCAGCCACCTTTTATTCCACAAGATGTGGGTTCGATTCTCGGCAATGTCAATTCTCAAGTGTGTTGATCACTGTAAACATTACAATTATTAAAGTACTGCATTCTTTATTTATTATTTTTAACCAGCTATCAGAAATCCAAAAAGATGCACCTGGGGATAGGTTGATTGGCAACACTAAATTGGCCCTAGTGTGTGAATGTGAGTGTGAATGTTGTCCGTCTATCTGTGTTGGCCTTGCGATGAGGTGGCGACTTGTCCAGGGTGTACCCCAACTTCTGCCCGAATGCAGCTGAGATAGGCTCCAGCACACCCCGCGACCTCGAAAGGGACAAGCGGTAGAAAATAGATGGATGGATAAATACCAGAAATCAATAGCTGGATGATGAAGTTTGTTAAAAATAATAATAATAATAATTGCCTAAAACCAAAAACAAAAATGAACTGTTCTGTACATCATTGTCCAAGTTACATTATATTGTCATCTTCCTCTTCATGCCATTTCCTCAAGGTGACAGAAAAACCTTTAAAAAACTGCCCTAACATGTGATTCTACCATGTTGGTAACACAACACATATACAACACATAAAACATATTTTATTATACTTTGTGGATTTACCAAGCAAAACCATTTTGTCAAACATTTCAGTGTGTGAATGGGTGAATGTGGAAATAGTGTCAAAGCGCTTTGAGTATCTTGAAGCTAGAAAAGTGTGATTCATTGTCATTTCTAAAAGCCATAATGGACGCAACATTTCAATGCATCACACATTATGTGGTTGAGATGCAGCTGTTTGTAATTATACATTTAACCAGCAGGTGGAATCTTGTGCCGAAACATGCATTGAAGCTTCGAGAAATTCTCGAACCAATTGGCTGAAGTGGTTCAATGCCTCATGAGGCTTCATCTGACCATCGCTAGCAATAGGTAACCCCGTACAAGTTCATTGCCTTTGACACCATTTCACAGAAAAAAGATTGACTGAGAGCCACCATTTGACTGCTCACATAGTACATTAATCGTTACTGTTACACTAGATGTCTAACGGTTTTAACCTTCAAAACAAACCGAGAATAAGAAGATGATTCCAACGTCTGTCGACGAGGAATACTGATGCTAAAAAAGGCTAACCACAAAGCTGGTGCTGTGATATGTCTGACATGCCAGAAATTCAACCAAATCGTTTGACTTGTTGAGAGCGCACAGTCCGACTTGTATACTGCAAGACTAACATCATCGCCATATTAGGGATGACCATTCGGCAATTAGATGATGAAATGTTCATATAAAATTGTATTGGTTGAAGATTAATCACATCTCGACGCAAGTTAAGTTAATTTAGTGCAGCATTCAGTGCTTTACAAGTACAGCGCTGCTTTGCTTGGTTTTCTTATTTGAACTTCACCTCTGTATTTTAGCTACAACTTATTTACATAGTGTTTTTTCCGGACTATAAGGCGCACTTATAATCCTTTTTTTCCCTCAAAACTCGACAGTAAGCCTTTTAACCCGGTGCGCCTAATGTAAGGAATAATTTTGGTTGAGCATACCCACCTCGAAGCTATTTTGTTTGGTAAATGATGTAATGATAAGTGTGACCAGTAGATGGCAGTCAATCATACGATATATGTGTAGACTGCACTATGCTGGGTCTCAAGTAAACAACACCAACATTTTAATGTTCCATTGAAAATATAGAACATTACACACGGCGCTCAAAAATCTATCAAAATGTTTTAGTACGACATTGGTAAGCTATGAAGCCGCACAGCTTGAAGGATTATTGGCGCATTAAATATACGAGTATTATTAAGGTGTGTGTATAAGGTAAGACATATTATCTGGCGGTTTGTTTCGCAATATTATGCAAAAGCGATTTTTCTTACCTTCTGGTATATGCTGATCTGTATTTGGGATCTGCGTAAATTCTGGAAATTGCATGCGCCCACGCCGTAGTCGATAAGCTTCTTATTTTTCTCTATCTTCTTGTTATGGGACATTCATCCTCTGCTGTTGCCATTTCTGATATAAAGTAGTGTAAAGTTCTTACTTATATCTGTCAGTAAACTTGCCATGAAAGCGCTAAAACATACCGGTGTAATGAGTTTACATTATTCACCCAAGGAACTTTAGTTATTAGAGAGTTTCAGTTGGACGGTTTTTCACGGGCAACATTTCCGGTGTGGTTGTTTTCGGATGAGGAGATGCTGCTCCGTTATTGATTGAAGTAAAGTGTGAATGTCATTAAAACAGTTGCCTCCATCTTTTGACACTTCTTTCACTCCCGTCCTTGCACGCTACACCGCTACAACAAAGATGACGGGGAGAAAACGCTGTCGATGGTGAGCCACGTAAATAAGACCGCCCACAAAACGGCGCATCCGGAAGCGAGTGTAAGAAAGCGGCTTGAAGATGATCTGTAAAACATCATCTATGCAACATTTTGACCAAAGAACCACCATTACATGTTATGTAGACCACAAGGAAGTGTTTTACATTTAGAAACAAATTATAATAGTATGACTCCTTTAATGCGCCCTATAATCCGGTGCGCTTAATATATGAAAAAAGATCGAAAATAGACCATTCATCAGCAGTGTGGCTTATAATCTGGTGCGCCCTATGGTCCGGAAAATACGGTAATTAAATAGAGTTTCTTACCTTACCTATCAAAGCGCTGTCACAGTTTTGGGTCCAAGAGGGCATGAACAACGGTTGTGTGCTCACATGACTTTATTTACATTAACTCAGCGTTTCTCAAAGTGTGGGGCGCGCCCCACTGGTGGGGAATAGAGACATGACAGGTGGGGCGCGAGGAACGGGAGAAAATTTCACTTTGATTTTTTTAATTTTTTAATTATTATATTCTTTGATTTTTTTTTTTACTATGCTTTCATTTTCTATACACACTGTAAATCACTTTGTGATTCTGTCTGTGAAATCCGCTATATAAATAAATGTAAATTACTTATTTTTCCTGTAGGCTTTACATTCCTAGGTAGGAGCGCAAGTTTCACAGACATAGCAACAGTAACTAATGGGGGCGGGGCTAAGCGGAAGCTTTGTGAATGGCGAGTCACTGTGCGAGGATTTGCTGTTTTGCAAATACATCAAAAATAGAGCCACTGCTGATGAGCTGTTCAAGATAATGGACAGTTTCCTCAAAGAACACGACCTTAAATGTGAAAACTGTGTGGGCTTTTGCTCTGATGGCGCGCATGGCAAAGTCAAGAAACGGGCTGCAGGCTCTAATAAAGAGGGTTGCGCCAAATGCGCATTGGACACAATGTGTCATTCACCGGGAAACACTCGCGTCAAGGCAGCTCAGCCCCGAATTCAATGAGGTTTTAACAGTGGCAGTGTCAAGCCTGCAACCCCGATTTGAAAAGCTGTGCAGTGCAAAACAGGCTCATTGCAGCCACTAATGCTGGAGTACTGTAAAACTCATGTTCACTTGCCCTGTCCTCCTTTTTTTGGCAAAGATAGCAAAGTGACACTTTTATTTTCATTTATTATTGAACTTGATGCAAGTTATTTGATTTATTATTGAACTTGATGCAAGTTATAACACTTTTATTTGATTTATTATTGAACTTGATGCAAGTTATAACACTTTTATTTCATTTATTATTGAACTTGATGCAAGTTATAACACTTTTATTTGATTTATTATTGAACTTGATGCAAGTTATAACACTTTTTTTTATTTATTATTGAACTTGATGCAAGTTATAACACTTTTGTTTTATTTATTATTGAACTTGATGCAAGTTATAACACTTTTATTTGATTTATTATTGAACTTGATGCAAGTTATAACACTTTTTTTTATTTATTATTGAACTTGATGCAAGTTATAACACTTTTGTTTTATTTATTATTGAACTTGATGCAAGTTATAACACTTTTCTTTTATTTATTATTGAACTTGATGCAAGTTATTTGATTTATTATTGAACTTGATGCAAGTTATAACACTTTTATTTGATTTATTATTGAACTTGATGCAAGTTATTTGATTTATTATTGAACTTGATGTAAGTTATAACACTTTTATTTGATTTATTATTGAACTTGATGCAAGTTATAACACTTTTATTTGATTTCTTATTGAACTTGATGCAAGTTATAACACTTTTATTTGATTTATTATTGAACTTGATGCAAGTTAACACTTTTTTTGATTTATTATTGAACTTGATGTAAGTTATAACACTTTTGTTTTATTTATTATTGAACTTGATGCAAGTTATAACACTTTTATTTGATTTATTATTGAACTTGATGCAAGTTATAACACTTTTATTTGATTTATTATTGAACTTGATGCAAGTTATAACACTTTTTTTGATTTATTATTGAACTTGATGCAAGTTATAACACTTTTGTTTTTATTTATTATTGAACTTGATGCAAGTTATAACACTTTTATTTGATTATTGAACTTGATGCAAGTTATAACACTTTTGTTTTATTTATTATTGAACTTGATGCAAGTTATAACACTTTTGTTTTATTTATTATTGAACTTGATGCAAGTTATTTGATTTATTATTGAACTTGATGCAAGTTATAACACTTTTATTTGATTTATTATTGAACTTGATGCAAGTTATTTGATTTATTATTGAACTTGATGCAAGTTATAACACTTTTATTTGATTTATTATTGAACTTGATGCAAGTTATAACACTTTTTTTGATTTATTATTGAACTTGATGCAAGTTATAACACTTTTTTTGATTTATTATTGAACTTGATGCAAGTTATAACACATTTGTTTTATTTATTATTGAATTGATGCAAGTTATTTTATTTGATATTGAACTTGATGCAAGTTATACCACAGCTGCACAGTTATTTTATTTATTATTGAACTTGATTTTATTTTATGTTATTGAGTTTGAATGTATAAAACTTGATGTTACTTGATGTTCGATAAATTTGAAAATGTTAAGCTTGGCATTAGCGTTCTGTTGGGGCGATGGGGGCAGGTGGGGCTTGAAAACTCCCCCTTGTCCAAAGTGGGGGATGACAAAAAAAGTTTGAGAACCACTGCATTAACTGATGCATTCACAAGCATGACAGTTCTTTTGCCAGGGATGTAAAATTTACAACTCACAATTCCATTCCATCCCGATTCTTGGGGTGACGATTCAATTAAACCCGATTCTCGATTTAACACAATTCGTGCAATATATTTAGAATAAAAATTATAATTCAATTCAATCTATTTGAGATAACACTTTGAGATGCAGCATCTTGCTTGCAAGGGATTCCCTATAATAAAACTTTTTCAAGACAGGTTACAAAAGCTGCTGACGTATGATTTCTACACGCAGCCAGTTTTTAGAATTAATAATTTGGTGCCCCACTTATCTGGCTCTCCGCTCATGTGGCGTATACTTTGCAAAGTAAACGCACGACGCAAGAAACACTTCCGGTGTTTCACTTTTAGTGCATATTAACGTGATGCGTATGCTTCATCGTGGCCACCTGCAGAACGATGGAAATTAGTGCATGAAAAGAATGGTTTCATTATCTGGATGATGTTTGGCAGACCAAATGAAAAGCTTCAGCGGGCTGGAGGAGGCGTATAGAAAGTGATTGTAACACATCAACATGAAGCAGGCATCGCTTCCTCTCTCCTCCAAGCTCTCTTTAGTCCCTGATCTGACTATTGCGATCTGTGCATTGGCAATGGATTGCATTTAACACTCCATGAGTTTCTGTTCAATGTGCCAACTGGACAAAGAAGCAGGAAGCAGCTTGTCCCCCCACCCCCCTTAATGGGGCGAACTGGGAGGGAGAAGACAGCGAGTTACAGCGCAAAGAAAGAGAGATATGAAAGAAGAAAAATACACATCAGTGGAACAGTTTGTGAGGGGATTCCATTGTAGGGAGTGACCAACCTAAGAGAAAAACCTGCACAGCTTTCTGTCAGTCCAGAGGTCCTCTTACTGTCATACACTGTCTCTTCCATTAGAGCTGCTTGGCTTAGTGGTTGGATGAGTGGTTATCTCACAACCAAAAAGTTCCAAATCTGGTTTCCCAAATCAGGGCTATTCAACCACATAATGAAGAGGGATGCGGTTTCAAGAGCGCAAGGGCTCACAGGCCGGACATTGAAATTTGGATGTTTTGTCAGAAAGTGCCTCCGCAGGTTATATTTCTTTGAGACTATGTCTACTTAATTGCAAAGTAAACACATCAGCTTTCACACTGCACTGTCAAAAAATTAATCTGACCTCGCTACTTGTTCCCAGCGTGTGCAGCTAGTTAACAGCATGAAAAAACAGAAGCTCCAGAAGTTTTGTTGAGGATTGATCTTCCTTCTTGTGAAATATTTTCTTTCGTCAGTTTTATTTCTTTACACTTCTTCCTTTATTTAGGTTTGTGAGACTAAAAAAGTAAAATAATCATTACAAAAATATTACGTCAATTGGGAATTTTACATAAACGATGTCCATTGTGTATTTTACATAAATAAAATAGAAGGTTTAGTGTTAATACATTCACATAATTGTACACAATGTATGTGACTCATCACAACTAAACCTAAGGTGTAGTGATATCGCCATCTACTGGTCAAATTTAGCACTACATGTATTAAACGAGCTTTGATGACCAGAGTTATTCTCAGACAAATAACACGACCATGAATACAAAAGACATAACAAAGTTAGCAATTTCAATACAAAACAAACTATATATCTTTATGCACAATATCTACCATATTTTCTGGATTATTAGATGCACTTAAAATCCTTTCATTTCTCAAAAATCGACAGAGCACCTTATAACCTGGTGCACCTAATGTACGGAGCAATTCTGGTTGTGCTTACCAACTTTGATGCTATTTTATTTGGTACATGGTGTAATGATAACTGTGACCAGTAGATGGCAGTCACACATAAGAGATATGTGTAGACTGCAAGTGGACGCCAGTAAACAAGACCAACACTTGAAATGTACCATTGAGAATATAGACGCTCAAAAATCTGTCAAAATGTTTTAGTATGACTTTGGTAAGCTATGAAGCCGCACCGATTAATGGATTGTCGCAGCATTACAGCTACCGTAGTCAGATGTACTGTGCTTCAACATACAGTATGTGTATTTTTATGGTGTGTGTATAAGGACCGCAAAATGGCACCTACTAGCAGACATATTATCTTGAGTTTTGTTTTGCAATATTATGCAGAACCAACTTTTCTTTCCTGTACGGGACGTCCCCCTGGAGCGCCACTGTGGAGGCGACAATGCGAGAGTGGAAATTTGTAACGTGATCCAAAATGGTTGACACAACGAATGTGAGTATGCTAAATTTAGCATATCGAAACGTCGACGCAATATGGCTAATAAACAGCTTATGGTTGGTATTATTTCGGTTGTGGAATGTATTGCGTATTCAGCTGTTTGAATGAATGAACAAAACAATTATGTTTGTACCGGTCATTGCTTACCTAACAATTTAGTAACTACAATTAGGATACATATTTAACAACGTATGATTTACAAACACTAAGAATTCTTAAACTCCAAACAAAAACTCTAACCAACGATAAAACTATTAAAGCTCTTATTTGTGATCTAACGATGTAATTATATGTATATGTACATATGTGTGTGTGTGTGTGTGTCTATATATATATATATATATATATATATATGGATGTAGGCTGTGGGGGCTTAATGGTGAACATTTATGACATGAATTTTGTATTAGACATGTATAAATACATTTGCATTCATTACAGTACAGGCTTTGTAGGGTATATCAGAAAAATAAGCAACAAAGGTGGTTGAGTTTTTTCTTGCCCTGATGTGGGATCTGAGCCGAGGATGTCGTTGTGGCTTATGCAGCCCTTTGAGACACTTGTGATTAAAGGCCTACTGAAATCCACTACTACCGACCACGCAGTCTGATAGTTTATATATCAATGATGAAATCTTAACATTGCAACACATGCCAATACGGCCGGGTTAACTTATAAAGTGCAATTTTAAATTTCCCGGCAAACTTCCGGCTGAAAACGTTTCGATATGATGACGTTTGCGCGTGACGTCAACGGTTGAAGCGGAAGTATTCGAAGCCCATTGAATCCAATACAAAAAGCTCTGTTTTCATCTCAAAATTCCACAGTATTCTGGACATCTGTGTTGGTGAATCTTTTGCAATTTGTTTAATGAACAATGGAGACTGCAAAGAAGAAAGTTGTAGGTGGGATCGGTGTATTAGCGACGGACTACAGCAACACAACCAGGAGGACTTTGAGGATAGCAGACGCGCTTGCCGAACGACCTCACCTTGACTTCCTCTGTCTCCGGGCCGCCGACCGCATCGGTGATCGGGTGAAGTCCTTCGTCGTACCGTCGATCGCTGGAACGCAGGTGAGCACGGGTCGTGATGAGCAAATGAGAGCTGGCGTAGGTGCAGAGCTAATGTTTTTAGCATAGCTCTGCCGAGTTTCCGTAGCTAAGTTAACTTCAATGGCGTCGTTAGCAACAGCATTGCTAAGCTTCGCCAAGCTGGAAAGCATTAACCGTGTAGTTACATGTCCAGAGTTTGGTAGTATTGTTGATCTTCTGTCTATCCTTCCAGTCAGGGACTTATTTGTTTTGTTTCTATATGCAGTTAAGCCGGATGCTATCACGTTAGCTCAGTAGCTAAAGTGCTTCACCGATGTATTGTCGTGGAGATAAAAGTCACTGTGAATGTCCATTTTGCGTTCTCGACTCTCATTTTCAAGAGGATATAGTATCCGAGGTGGTTTAAAATACAAATCCGTGATCCACAATAGAAAAAGGAGAGTGTGTGGAATCCAATGAGCCCTTGTACATAAGTTACGGTCAGAGCGAAAAAAGATACGTCCTTCACTTTCACGTTCCTCATCCACAAATCTTTCATCATCGCTCAAATTAATGGGGTAATCGTCGCTTTCTCGGTCCGAATCTCTCTCGCTGCTGGTGTAAACAATAGGAAAATGTGAGCAGCCCTTCCTCCGGTGTCGTCACGCTACTTCCGGTAGGGGCAAGGCTTTTTTTTTTTATCAGAGACCAAAAGTTGCAAACTTTATTGTCGTTGTTCTATACTAAATCCTTTCAGCAAAAACATGGCAATATCGCGAAATGATCAAGTATGACACATAGAATGGATCTGCTATCCCTGTTTAAATTTAAAAAAATCATTTCAGTAGGCCTTTAAGGGCTATATAAATAAACTTTGATTGATTGATACAAAATAACAGAGTCTTTGTTTAAATGTGGTTTGTGTTGTGTCTTGGAAAGGATGCCACTGTTGTAAACCAATTACGTTGTGGGAACCTGCACTTATAAATACTTAATTAACAAATTATTTATTGTTTAAATTAGTATTTTAAATATATCTATCTTAATTGTGTGTTGACAACTCAGTTCATTGGTGCTTGTTTAAGGAGTTAAATTTTTCAAATGCCAAACTTGCACATTTTCATTCTTACAGACTAAAACAATGTTTTGTGACAAACCCCACAACTGGCCAGAATAGATGTGGACGCCTTCCAGTGTCCATTTTGCCCAACGAGAGGAGGTTATGCTGGGCTCTTAGCTCGCGTGCGGAGCCACCAGCAGGCCGTTGTATAATTGATTGATTGATTATATTTAATAATAAATATTTACATTTTGATTGGTGCGTTTTGTTTTAAAGTACTTTCAAACCTCCCCTGGTTTAAAAAGTACTTAATTCTTTACCTCGGAAGGCCCTTTGAAACACTTGTGACTAAGGGCTATACAAATACAATGTAATTGATTGATTGATAATTTTTTGTATGCTTTAGAAATTCTCTCTTTTGTAGGATGCAACGTCTGTCAGTGCCACCTTGGTTGCGTGGCAAGTGGGCATTACCATTGAGAGTTTTGTCCATGCATAATTGCGCTAAAAGAACGCTTTTGGAAACATTTCAAAAACTGCTCCCAGCAAATTGCAGTGCCTCCACAGATAGTTCATCTCACGACAGCAGCTCCTCAAACGTCCCAGCACAGAATATAAATGATGATAGTGAAACATGATGTGTTAATGTAGTAAGTGAAACTTTATACACATCCTGCTATGCTACTTTTGCAGGAAGTCCTCACTGGAAAAATTATATCCCTCTGGAAAAAGGAGGACAGGGTCGTCCCGTTCTTTGAAGATGATTACCAAATAGACAAAGTATAGTCCTTCATGTTGTTGTTAATGAAAAATACAAAAGACGTGCAGATAAGATGGCCTACGTGATGGATGTGCTTCTGCCAGAGGTGAGCTGTTACTGACATTTGTATTTAAGAAGAACAGAATGTATTACATATGTCACACTTGAAGCAGTGCTCCACTTCCAGAAAAAATGTTTTAATGCCATTTTCTCATGTCAAATAACTTATGTCACCTGCAACATGACCTACTTTTACTTGTTTATTTACTTTGCATTTTATATATAGTAGTTGAAGTTTGTTTTTTGAACAGTGGACGCCCTGGCAACTGTGCATTGTGTTTTCATCGAGAAGTCCAAAGAAATATACAACTGGAGGCAAGCTGCTTCATAACCTCAGAAAGATATGACATTTTTAATTTCTGTGATAAACACTTATTTTGACCTTTTTGTTCAAACAGTGAGAAACAACTCCTTGCCCACCAGCTCACCATGAACCTGAGTGCGAAGACCAAAAAGAACTCCAACAGTTCAAAGAAAATTTCCAAAAAGCTTCGCAGTCAGGAGTTTTTAAATAGACTTTGATTGTTAATAAAAATGCATTTGTTCAAGAGATTCTATTGTTTTACTACAAAGTAGGGTTGTCCCGATACCAATATTTTGGTACCGGTACCAAAATGTATTTCGATACTTTTCTAAATAAAGGGGACCACAAACAATGTAATTATTGGCTTTATTTTAACAAAAAATATTATGGTATATCAAACATATGTTTCTTATTGCAAGTTTGTCCTTAAGTAAAATAGTGATTATACGAGACAACTTTTCTTTTATAAGTAAGTAAGCAAACAAAGGCTCCTAATTTAGCTGCTGACATATGCAGTAACATATTGTGTCATTTATCATTCTATTATTTTTTCAAAATTATGAGGGACAAACTGTAAAAATGTATTATAAATCCACTTGTTCATTTACTGTTAATATCTGCTTACTTTCTCTTTTAACATGTTCTATCTACACTTCTATTAAAATGTAATAATCACTTATTCTTCTGTTGTTTGATACTTTACATTAGTTTTGGATGACACCACAAATTTAGGTATCGATTCGATACCAAGTAGTTACAGGATCATACAATGGTCATATTCAAAGTCCTCATGTGTCCAGGGACATATTTCCTGTGTTTATAAACATAATAGGAATTTTAAAAAGGAAAAAAGTTTTATGGACGATAAAAAATATCGATGTAATCATAGTAGTATCGACTAGATACGCTACTGTACTTGGTATCATTACAGTGGATGTTAGGTGTAGATCCACCAATGGCGTTTGTTTACATTTTGATGCCGGTGAGCTACGGTGTGTAGTGAAGCATGTTTAGCTATTCCTCGTCCTGCAGGGATTATACTTCTAAGAAATTTACTTTATTTGTTGCCACGGAAGCGAGGATTAGTGATTTAGAAGTAGCTAAAACACTGCCGCCTGCGGCTGGACGCTAGTTGCTAGCTAGCTAGCCATGTCTTAAAGCACCTCATCCTGAGGGCGTTTCAGTGTTATAACTTCACCTTTATCGTTACTTTTTAAGCCAAAATGCATCCATTCTCCCTTTTCTGTCTACACATCTTGTCTGCTTGTAAGTACTCTGTGATTGTGCGCTGCCGAACATGCTCGTCCGCTCCTAAAACCAGCAATGTCACAACAACGCG
This sequence comes from Entelurus aequoreus, assembly GCF_033978785.1. NCBI lineage: Eukaryota > Metazoa > Chordata > Actinopteri > Syngnathiformes > Syngnathidae > Entelurus > Entelurus aequoreus. Next base: position 22,926,678 of record NC_084746.1, read on the forward strand.
CCGTCATGCCCGTAAAAAAAAAAGGGGGGGTGGGGAACCGGTACTTTTTAGAGGCGGTATAGTACCGAATATGATTCAATAGTATTGCGGTACTATACTAGTACTGGTGTACCGTACACCCTACTACCGGGCTGGGCGATATGGACGATTCATTTTTTCACATCTGATCTCGATTTATATCACAATTTTTTGTTTTATTATTATAGCGGATTGTCCCGTGCAGGATTATACCGCGCACCGCATCCCTACTGTTTACTACAGTAGTATCTTGTAACAGACATTTCGACAATGTTTGATTGAGGTAACATATGCTAACAGCTGACAACTTTTGTTCATACCTACATGCACACACGGTCCTTTAGGCCTTTTTAATGACGGTTATTATTAACTCCATGATTAGGCTTACATTGTTTTTGAAAAATTACACACATGATTCTAGTATCTCACCAACTTTATTCAAGAGGAGCCTCCAAATCGCAGAGTGCTCGAACACAACAGTTCTTTACAAAAATTCAAACTGAGGTTGGAAACTTAATATTATAATATTCAATCCTCCTCTTCATGACTCAAAACAATGTTTACAGATAAAGCAGTATTGGGAGATTGTAATGGACACATATCTTGAAGGAATTTTTTGTTGAGGCACATTTTACTATATATTTTAATAATATTTGGTCAATACTTTACAGAGAGGTTCATGTTTGATCCAGCAGGGAGAAGTTGACAATGTAAGAGGAAGCAAGTAAGGACACTTGCAGCAAGTTGGAGCTTGGAAATGTTTTCTGCACACTACATGAATTACTAAAAAAGTCTGAATCATTTGAGCCAGGATGTTAAAACATTCAGAGTGCATGAAGTAAAGTAACGGTTTGTACTGCACTCTCAGAGTAACAAAATAATAAGATTTAGCTCATTAGTGGTGTTTGTGTGGTGTAAAAAATACAACAATATAATTATGGTTGAGGTGGGATGAAACCCATCCCTCCATCCATTTTCTACCGCTTATTCCCTTCGGGGTCGCGGGGGGCGCTGGAGCATATCTCAGCTACAATCGGGCGGAAGGCGGGGTACACCCTGGACAAGTCGCCACCTCATCGCAGGGCCAACACAGATAGACAGACAACATTCACACTCACATTCACACACTAGGGCCAATTTAGTGTTGCCAATCAACTTATCCCCAGGTGCATGTTTTTGGAGTTGGGAGGAAGCCGGAGTACCCGGAGGGAACCCACGCAGTCACGGGGAGGACATGCAAACTCCACACAGAAAGATCCCGAGGCCGGGATTGAACTCACGACTACTCAGGACCTTCGTATTGTGAGGCAGACGCACTAACCCCTCTTCCACCGTGCTGAAACCATCGATATCAAATACACAAATATGATCTTTATTGAGGCCTGATTAAAAATAGACAAATATGATCATGTTTGAGATGTAATGAGACCAGTAAAGTTGACTGCATGTCAAATTTGAACAACAGACTGAGTATTTTTAAGTCCAAATGCTGCATTAAAAAGCATCCATCCATCCATCTTCTACCGCTTGTCCCTCTCGGGGTCACAGGGGTGCTGGAGCCTATCCCAGCTGCACTCGAGCGGAAGTATGTGATTAAATATATTTAATATTATAATGTATAATATAATCCTATAATGTGATGTTCACAGAATATTTCATACTTCTAATTTTGAAACAAATTATACTTCAATATTTTTTAAATATTAGTAATATACAATCTAATGTATGTGTATATCACAGAATATTCAATTATTCTCATTTTGAAACAAATTACACTTTGGTGTTACTAAATATTAATACATAATTTAATGTATATGTACATCATTTTAACGATTAGGCAAACCCAATTTATTGCTTATTCTAATTATTTCTGCTTGGCGCATACTAAAATAATGAACTATATAGATATATGTTTATTTTATTTACGTCACATTTCGTGTGCGTTAATAAATTGCTTAGATCTATACAAACACTGAAATCTGTGCATTTTTAAATAAGTACAATAAAAAGACCCTCTGTTAGAAAGGCCACTATTTTGCATATTTTGTGTTTCTTATGCTTCACTAATAAGATTGTTCTGGCGGGCAGTGTGGTGTCTGTACTGTAAAAACACCTCTGTGTCGTATTCCTCTAAGTATACATTGATCACTGTGTTCTATGAGAGCACAAAATGTAGGTTCAGTGTGCCCAATTAAATAGCTTAGTTGCTCAAACAGTAATGTGTTTAAGTTCAGATTGAGGTATGTTGTTTCTTAATGGGTAACAACATTAATGTGTCTTGTTTTCATGTTAGCATTTAAGCTAAGGAGCAAACAGCAGCTCGTCCGTGAGTTTTTCAAAGTGCCGCTATCACTCACTGTTTTTCAATCATTTTAATTTAAAACGGTAATACTAATAAATAATAATAATAATAATAATAATAAAACTTTGAGTTTTACTGGGGTTATCATTAATACCGTTTATCATAACAGCCCTATGATATGCCATTCGTCACTATTTTTCAAATTGGAAATTTAAAAGTTAATGAGTGCACACATTTGAATTAATTTGTATTTTTCGCCAATCCATACAGTTGACATTAATATGTATTCAACTGCGGGAAGGAAGTATTTGATCCCAATACAATACAGAGCAGGGGATAATTTACCATACAGAGGTTGGGGAGCCCGTTATTATAATGGTAGAGGAAACACTCACCGACGCTGTTGCCCACGGGCTCTCACGAGCTTGTTCTAAAAATAGCACACTCACCAGTGAGTTGTGTTTAAAATGTTATTTGATTGTGTTATTTTTTTAATAATCCAGTGTAAGTACTTTCTGACAAGACAAGTTCAGAGGTTGATATAGTGCGAATTAGGGCTGTAACAATTAACGGTTTTAATTTATAAACCACTGTAAAACTAGTTAGTATTATCGTTTTAAATTAAGACTAGGGATGCACCAAAATCAAAAGTATTGTACGAAACAGAAAATGACTAAACCAAGGTCAAAAACTGAATCATCAAAAATGATTATGCCAATTATAATTAGCATTGCATTTATGGCTATGACTGTGTACTAACTAACCTCAGTAAAATCAATGCATTGCAATTGCACATATTAAGATCGTTCCTTCAAAGAACAAAACAATCATAAAATTATGGAAATATCAAAATACAAAAATAATGAAATAGAAATAATAATGTGCAGGCCAAATTCTGAATGGCACCACAGACGAAGTTGACGCACTCGGTGGTGCTTTCTTTTTTTGCGGTGTTGTTCTCATCAAATTGGCAGAATTTTAGGATTTCAGGTGACAAAATACAGAATGTCTTCACAGAAGATCCACCTCTTAATATTTTCATATTGCATGTTTGATCGCTGCCCGCCCGTCTTTCTTGGATATATTCAAGTATGCCTATGGCAGACATGTTGCCTCCGCTCCAGACAAGGGTGTGCTTCCTGCTTACGTCATCACAACATCCGGTTTTGACAGTGTTGTTTCAGTGATAAAAATCTTTGGTGGCCAAAAATTTGGAGCATCACTAATTTTAGTAGCAGCTACTTATCTTATAAATGAATACCATATTTTTCGGAGTATAAGTCGCACCGGCCGAAAATGCATGATAAAGAAGGGAAAAAACATATATAAGTCGCACTGGAGTATAAGTCGCATTTTTTGGGGAAATTTATTTGATAAAACCCAACACCAAGAATAGACATTTGAAAGGCAATTTAAAATAAATAAAGAATAGAGAACAACAGGCTGAATAAGTGTACGTTATATGACGCATAAATAACCAACTGAGAATGTGCCTGGTATGTTAACGCATACTTGCCAACCCTCCCGTTTTTAGCGGGAGAATCCCGCTATTCAGCGCCTCTCCCGACAACCTCCCGGCAGAGATTTTCTCCCGACAAACTCCCGGTATTCAGCCGGAGCTGGAGGCCACGCCCCCTCCAGCTCAATGCGGACCTGAGACTGAGTGGGGACAGCCTGTTCTCACGTCCGCTTTCCCACAATATAAACAGCTTGCCTGCCCAATGACGTCATAACATCTAGGGCTTTTAGAGAGTAGAGTGCACAACTGCGCACACAACAAGGAGACGAAGCAGAAGAACGAGGAAATTACAGACATGGCGACGCCGTCGACGAGCAAGATGAAGAAATACGCTTGCAAGTTCCAAAACGAATGGAAACAAGAATTTCAGTTCATCCAGGACAGTGCGAAGGGGAAGGTGTATGTTGCCTGTAAATTTTGTAGAACAGACTTCTCCATTGAACACGGTGGCCGAAATGATATACTCATCATGAACGGAGAAGTTAAACAGGACAATACTGCCATCTAATGGATAGCCACCAGAACACTGAAATTCAAGTATTTCTTTTATTTATATGTAAATAAAATTAAAAAATAAAAATAAAAATATATATATAGCTAGAATTCACTGAAAGTCAAGTATTTCATATATATATATATATATATATATATATATATATATATATATATATATATATATATATATATATATATATATATATATATATATATATATATATATATGTATACACTACCGTTCAAAAGTTTGGGGTCACATTAAAATGTCCTTATTTTTCAATGAAGATAACTTTAAACTAGTCTTAACTTTAAAGAAATACACTCTATACATTGCTAATGTGGTAAATGACTATTCTAGCTGCAAATGTCTGGTTTTTGGTGCAATATCTACATAGGTGTATAGAGGCCCATTTCCAGCAACTATCACTCCAGTGTTCTAATGGTACAATGTGTTTGCTCATTGGCTCAGAAGGCTAATTGATGATTAGAAAACCCTTGTGCAATCATGTTCACACATCTGAAAACAGTTTAGCTCGTTACAGAAGCTACAAAACTGACCTTCCTTTGAGCAGATTGAGTTTCTGGAGCATCACATTTGTGGGGTCAATTAAACGCTCAAAATGGCCAGAAAAAGAGAACTTTCATCTGAAACGCGACAGTCTATTCTTGTTCTTAGAAATGAAGGCTATTCCACAAAATTGTTTGGGTGACCCCAAACTTTTGAACGGTAGTGTATATATATATATATATATATATATATATATACATATATATATATATATATATATATGTATATATATATATATATATATATAAAATATATATATGAAATACTTGAGTTGGTGAATTCTAGCTGTAAATAACCACGCCCCCAACCATTGCTAGCTCGCTAGCAGCGAACATCCTTCGGCAGTGTTTTAGTTACTTCTAAATCACTAATCCTTGTCGCCATGGCGACAAATAAAGTACGTTTCTTACAAGTATCATCCCTGCAGGACGAGGAATAGCTAAACATGCTTCACTACACACCGTATAAGGATACAACAGCTCACCGTCGTCAACGCTAACAAAAGCTAGTGTGCCTGAATGTAAACAAATGCCATGGGTGGATCTACTCCTGACATCCACTGTAATGATACCAAGTACAATAGCGTATCTAGTTGATACTACTATAATTACATCAACATTTTTTATCGTCACAAAATCTTTTTTCCTTTTTAAAAAAAAAAATTCATATTATGTTTATAAACTCAGGAAATACGTCCATGGGCACATGAGGACTTTGAATATGACCAATGTATGATCCTGTATCTACTTGGTATCGGATCAATACCTAAATTTGTGGTATCATCCAAAACTAATGTAAAGTATTAAACAACAGAATAATAAGTGATTATTACATTTTAACAGAAGTGTAGTGTAGATCTCCTCTCTGAGCTGCCACCTTACCGTGGTAGAGGAGTTTGCGTGTCCCAATGATCCTAGGAGCTATGTTGTCCGGGGGCTTTATGCCCCCTGGTAGGGTCTCCCAAGACAAACTGGTCCTAGGTGAGGGATCAGACAAAGAGCAGCTCGAAGACCTCAATGAAAAATAAAACCTATGGACCCAGATTTCCCTCGCCCGGACGCGGGTCACCGGGGCCCCCCTCTGGAGCCAGGCCCGGAGGTGGGGCACGATGGCGAGCGCCTGGTGGCCGGGCCTGTCCCCATGGGGCCCGGCCGGGCACAGCCCGAAGAGGCAACGTGGGTTCCCCCTCCAATGGGCTCACCACCCATAGCAGGGGTCATAGAGGTCAGGTGCGATGTGAGCTGGGCGACAGCCGAAGGCAGGGCACTTGGCGGTCCGATCCTCGGCTACAGAAGCTAGCTCTTGGGACGTGGAACGTCACCTCGCTGGGGGGGAAGGAGCCTGAGCTAGTGCGCGAGGTGGAGAAGTTCCGACTAGACATAGTCGGACTCACTTCGACGCACAGCAAGGGCTCTGGAACCAGTTCTCTCAAGAGGGGCTGGACTCTCTTCTACTCTGGCGTTGCCGGCAGTGAGAGGTGACGGGCTGGGGTGGCAATTCTTGTTGCCCCCCGGCTCAGAGCCTGCATGTTGGAGTTCAACCCGGTGGACGAGAGGGTAGCTTCTCTCCGCCTTCGGGTGGGGGAACGGGTCCTGACTGTGGTTTGCGCTTACGCGCCAAACCGCAGCTCAGAGTACCCACCCTTTTTGGATTCACTGGAGGGAGTACTTGAGAGTGCTCCCCCGGGTGATTCCCTCGTTCTACTGGGGGACTTCAACGCTCATGTTGGCAGTGACAGTGAAACCTGGAGAGGCGTGATTGGGAAGAATGGCTGCCCGGATCTGAACCCGAGCGGTGTTTTGTTATTGGACTTTTGTGCCCGTCACAGATTGTCCATAACAAACACCATGTTCAAACATAAGGGTGTCCATATGTGCACTTGGCACCAGGACACCCTAGGCCGCAGTTCCATGATCGACTTTGTAGTTGTGTCGTCGGATTTGCGGCCTCATGTTTTGGACACTCGGGTGAAGAGAGGGGCGGAGCTTTCTACCGATCACCACCTGGTGGTGACTAGGCTTCGATGGTGGGGGAGGATGCCGGACAGACCTGGCAGGCCCAAACGCATTGTGAGGGTTTGCTGGGAACGTCTGGCAGAGTCTCCTGTCAGAGAGAGTTTCAATTCCCACCTCCGGAAGAACTTTGAACATGTCACGAGGGAGGTGCTGGACATTAAGTCCGAATGGACCATGTTCCGCGCCTCTATTGTCGAGGCGGCTGATTGGAGCTGTGGCCGCAAGGTAGTTGGCGCCTGTCGTGTCGGTAATCCTAGAACCCGTTGGTGGACACCGGCGGTGAGGGATGCCGTCAAGCTGAAGAAGGAGTCCTATCGGGTTCTTTTGGCTCATAGGACTCCTGAGGCAGCGGACAGGTACTGACAGGCCAAGCGGTGTGCGGCTTCGGCGGTCGCAGAGGCAAAAACTCGGACATGGGAGGAGTTCGGGGAAGCCATGGAAAACGACTTCCGGGCGGCTTCGAAGCGATTCTGGACCACCATCCGTCGCCTCAGGAAGGGGAAGCAGTGCACTATCAACACCGTGTATGGTGAGGATGGTGTTCTGCTGACCTCGACTGCGGATGTTGTGGATCGGTGGAGGGAATACTTCGAAGACCTCCTCAATCCCACCAACACGTCTTTCTATGAGGAAGCAGTGCCTGGGGAATCTGTGGTGGGCTCTCCTATTTCTGGGGCTGAGGTTGCTGAGGTAGTTAAAAAGCTCCTCGGTGGCAAGGCCCCGGGGTGGATGAGATCCGCCCGGAGTTCCTTAAGGCTCTGGATGCTGTGGGGCTGTCTTGGTTGACAAGACTCTGCAGCATCGCGTGGACATCGGGGGCGGTACCTCTGGATTGGCAGACCGGGGTGGTGGTTCCTCTCTTTAAGAAGGGGAACCGGAGGGTGTGTTCTAACTATCGTGGGATCACACTCCTCAGCCTTCCCGGTAAGGTCTATTCAAGTGTTCTGGAGAGGAGGCTACGCCGGATAGTCGAACCTCGGATTCAGGAGGAACAGTGTGGTTTTCGTCCTGGTTGTGGAACTGTGGACCAGCTCTATACTCTCGGCAGGGTCCTTGAGGGTGCATGGGAGTTTGCCCAACCAGTCTACATGTGTTTTGTGGACTTGGAGAAGGCCTTCGACCGTGTCCCTCGGGAAGTCCTGTGGGGAGTGCTCAGAGAATATGGGGTATCGGACTGTCTGATTGTGGCGGTCCGCTCCCTGTATGATCAGTGCCAGAGTTTGGTCCGCATTGCCGGCAGTAAGTCGGACACGTTTCCAGTGAGAGTTGGACTCCGCCAAGGCTGCCCTTTGTCACCGATTCTGTTCATAACTTTTATGGACAGAATTTCTAGGCGCAGTCAAGGCGTTGAGGGGATCTGGTTTGGTGGCTGCAGGATTAGGTCTCTGCTTTTTGCAGATGATGTGGTCCTGATGGCTTCATCTGGCCAGGATCTTCAGCTCTCGCTGGATCGGTTCGCAGCTGAGTGTGAAGCGACTGGGATGAGAATCAGCACCTCCAAGTCCGAATCCATGGTTCTCGCCCGGAAAAGGGTGGAGTGCCATCTCCGGGTTGCGGAGGAGACCCTTCCCCAAGTGGAGGAGTTCAAGTACCTCGGAGTCTTGTTCACGAGTGAGGGAAGAGTGGATCGTGAGATCGACAGGCGGATCGGTGCGGCGTCTTCAGTAATGCGGACGCTGTGTCGATCCGTTGTGGTGAAGAAGGAGCTGAGCCGGAAGGCAAAGGTCTCAATTTACCGGTCGATCTACGTTCCCATCCTCACCTATGGTCATGAGCTTTGGGTTATGACCGAAAGGACAAGATCACGGGTACAAGCGGCCGAAATGAGTTTCCTCCGCCGGGTGGCGGGGCTCTCCCTTAGAGATAGGGTGAGAAGCTCTGCCATCCGGGGGGAGCTCAAAGTAAAGCCGCTGCTCCTCCACATCGAGAGGAGCCAGATGAGGTGGTTCGGGCATCTGGTCAGGATGCCACCCGAACGCCTCCCTAGGGAGGTGTTTAGGGCACGTCCGACCGGTAGGAGGCCACGGGGAAGACCCAGGACACGTTGGGAAGACTATGTCTCCCGGCTGGCCTGGGAACGCCTCGGGATCCCCCGGGAGGAGCTGGACGAAGTGGCTGGGGAGAGGGAAGTCTGGGCTTCCCTGCTTAAGCTGCTGCCCCCGCGACCCGACCTCGGATAAGCGGAAGAAGATGGATGGATGGATGGAAGTGTAGATAGAACATATTGAAACAGAAAGTAAGCAGATATTAACAGTAAATGAACAAGTGGATTAATAATCAAATTTTACAACTTGTCCTTTATAATGTTGACAAAATAATAGAATGATAAATGACCCAATGTCTTACGTCAGCAGACTAATTAGGAGCTTTTGTTTGCTTACTTACTACTAAAAGACAAGTTGTCTAGTATGTTATTTTATTTAAGACCAAAATTGTTCTTTGATTGCAATAAGAAACATATGTTTAAAGGCCTACTGAAATGAATTTTTTTTATTTAAACGGGGATAGCAGATCTATTCTATGTGTCATACTTGATCATTTCGCGATATTGCCATATTTTTGCTGAAAGGATTTAGTATAGAACAACGACGATAAAGATTGCAACTTTTGGTATCTGATAAAAAAAAGGCTTGCACCTACCGGAAGTAGCGTGACGTAGTCAGTTGAACATATACGCAAAGTTCCCTATTGTTTACAATGATGGCCGCATGAAGTGAGAGAGATTCGGACCGAGAAAGCGACAATTTCCCCATTAATTTGAGCGAGGATGAAAGATTTGTGGATGAGTAAAGTGCAAGTGAAGGACTAGTGGGGAGTTGAAGCTATTCAGATAGGGAAGATGCTGTGAGAGCCGGGGGTGACCTGATATTCAGCTGGGAATGACTACAACAGTAAATAAACACAAGACATATATATACTCTAAGGCTGCAGCTAACGATTATTTTTCTATCGATTAATCTATAGATTATTTTTTCGATTAATCGGTTAATCTATAGATTATTTTTTCGATTCATCTATAGATTATTTTTCCTTGAACCGATTATTTTTTTTATTTAAAATGAAGATGAAAAAATAAATGTAGGCCTGTTTTTTCAAAAGGCATGGCTTTTATTTACAAAAAAAAAGAAGTATGGCCACTCAGTCAACATTGACAACAACATGACAAAATATTCTGTAACAATGTAAACATTTAAAACTTTTAACATTTAACAAAATTAAAAGTAGCTTATTTGCTTTTTAATGTGCAAATATAAAAGTAAACATCCAGTGCAAATCTTAATATTCTGCAATAGTATAAGCATTTCAAAAGTAAAAGTATTGCTTATTTTGCTTTAAAATGTGCAAAAATAAAGATAAACATCCAATACAAAAAAGTGCAAAACGAAATATTCTGTAACAACAGTGTAAACATTTCAACAAAAGTGAAAGTATTGCTTATTTGCTAAAATGTTCAAAAATAAAGATAAACATCCAATACAAAAAAGTGCCAATCTAAATATTCTGGAGCACTGTAAACATTAAGTATTGCTTTTAAAATGTGCAAAATAAACATCCAGTCCAACACAGTACACAATAACCAATTCTACTCATTCCAGTGAGTGACTAACAGTTGTAATGAAGAAAGGTTAGCATGTCTACATACTCTGGTTCTTTTCATGTTTACAATATTCCCAGCAGCTGAAAATAGGCGCTCAGAAGGTGTCGATGTGGCTGGAACTGAGAGCTAATTAGCCTTCACCTCAAGCCAGGACTGCGAGTGAGCTGAGCTCAAGCTTATATTTCTAGAAGGTCAACGGGCTCATAGTGATGTTACTAGTAGTTGACTGGGAGGTGTTTATTATCATTTGGGGAGAGTCCGCTGCCTGATGCTCACCTGCTAAACACCTATCTGCTCCACGCTGAAGCGCTGACTACATGCGCTCTGAATACGCACTGCTGATTGGCTGGTAACGCTTTGTATAACGCTTTGTGTGTACCAATCAGATGGTTGTGTGGGTGGGACAATGCTGCGTGTGTACCAATCAGATGGTTGTGTGGGTGGGACAATGCTGCGTGCTGAGACAGAGGCAGCCGCAGAAGGAGCAAAGCAGCTTGTTAACACTTTAGCAGCTAAAGTTAGCTTTAGCTTAAAAACTCGTTCGGTACACCCCCGTACCGAACCGAAAGCCCCTGTACCGAAACGGTTCAATACAAAACACGTACCGTTACACCCCTAGCAGATACAAATGACACATTCATGTTTTTGTGTAATGATGACAACGTATACTCGCGCGGACGATTGATTAGTTGATGGTTTTCTTTTCAAATGTTCGTTCATAGCCGTTGTGCTGCTATGATAGGCCATTTCCGCTCGACACAGTGTGCATACAACAACATTATTAGGCCGTGTATTGAAATACTCCCACACTTTTGACCACTTTTGGCGTGATTTTTCCCCCTCGCTCGCACAGTCTGCTTTGCGCTCCGCCATGACGGTAGTGTGACGTAAATATGCGACGCGTCGACGCACAAAAACGGCGTCGACGTATTTACGTAACCGATGACGTCGACTACGTCGACACGTCGTTTCAGC
>NC_084746.1:23245670-23375670 GCF_033978785.1 Entelurus aequoreus
GATTTCATCGTTGATATATAAACTATCAGACTGCGTAGTCGGTAGTAGTGGGTTTCAGTAGGCCTTTAAATAGGAGATGTTGGGCTCAAATCCCGTCAGTGTCTTGATGTTTTTTCTGTAACACTTTCTCAGTTTGTTTTCAAACCACGTGAATGCAAGCCAAATTCTATTCGTTTTGAATAAAATCCCAATGGATCCACAGAGTTTGATGTTTACTACAATGTTTTCTTATAAAAAAGGCCATTTTAAATGTGGATTAAACCAGGACTCAGAAAGAAACACTACTTCAGATGGGTTCCAAATCACTTTGTTACAAGTAGTTTGTCTGGATATTTACCAGAGTAAGCATCTTGTAGATTAAGACAGCAGAGTGGTGCAGCGGAAGCGTGCTGGGCCCAGAGGTTGATGGATCGAAACCATCCTCTGCTATGATTTAGGTTGCAGGTGACTATTTGACTGATTTTTAATTTGAAAACAAGGCCAACACTCATTCAGACTGCAGCTGTCTTCTCTAACTCTTTGGGAATTACACCTGTGATTCCTGCTAAAATGAGAGGTAAAACATCTTATAAGTCAATCTAAACACTACAGTTGCAATGCATTCAAAGCCCTGAGAATACAGTGACTTGAATGAATGAGAAATTTCACAGGTTTGTGCGTGACATTTTCATGGAACCCAGCATTCATGATGTTGAAGCCTGAGGTCTGCCTATATGAGAACCCTCTAAATTTGGTGTCGTGTGTGCTCGGCTGTACATGAGGTGGTCAGGTATGTTGCAAACTACTTTATGATGAAACACAGGACCTTGCTATCATCTATTTCCTTGCTTATTTATAGAGGTAAGAAGGAAAGTAAAAAGACCTTGTTTCCACCCTGTTTCGAACAGGCGAATATGATAACCACTACACCATGGAAACTGCTGCAAGTCACAAACCTTTATCAAGACTAACAAGGTGATTTTCGGCCAATGGAAAACATGGTGCTCGCTAGTCTTATTACTGTTATTAGCTGCATTGCATTTGTAAGTGTCGTTAAAACTTACACTTAATATTTTTGTTTTAAGGGTTAATATTTTTTGTTGAAAATTATTATGGTTGTGAATTCATGTTACATTTTTTGTAAATAAGACACATTTTGTTTACTATAAAAATGCAATTTATTTCCTTTGTTGAACCGATATTCTCGCAAGGTTTTGGTTTAGTATTAGAGATTGCGAGACCTGCATTCGCGCAGACATGCAAAAGACTTTGAGCGAGCCATCAGCAGCAGCAAGAACATTTCGCTAGCTGAACAAGGTATTTTGTCATATTGTGTCGAATTATTCTGTATATTTGTACATTACATTGGTTTAATTATTGTACGCTCATTTAGTATGCACAAGACAAATATTTGCTGCCCAAGAACCTCCGAAGTGGCAGGCGGCCACGAGGTAGCTATTTTGTTTAGCACTTTTATTTGCCTGTGACTGAACTATGTCTAAAGCATTGTATTTCATGTCTTGTCCTGTATTTTTCACGGCATAAACCCAAGTAAAGAGCCCGTCTTTAAGAAGCCGTGCCTGTGTTGTCATTTCGGAGCCACAGTGAAAACTCCCCCAGCCCAGCGCCGGTGAGAAGCAGTACGTAAAGACGACTGCAGTTGCAGTGGGTGACGGTACCGTGTTGCGACACCAGAGGGCGCCATTACCAAAGCTCATCACACACAAGCAGTGCATCTACAGTATAAGGTTATAAGAATGAGTAAAGTGGAAATTAAGAAAGGACAGTGCTAAAGGAAAAACGAGTGGTTTAAGTCAAGTTTAAAAGGTCCACTATAAGTTTCTATAGCATATTTGTCAAAAGTTACTTAGTTTTTACTGTACCTTATTATTACCTCAAAGTGACGCATTGTTGTTGAATTAAGAGTTTTGTGCATTTTGCTTAAGGTCAAAACAGCATTTTAAGTTTCTAAAAGGATATTTATAAGTTAAAGTCCAACTAAGCGAATTTGAAGAAGTATTTTTGGAATTTAAACAGTGTGTTAACCAAACGCTAAACCGACTGACAAAGATAAGGAAGAGTTACCACTTAACGAAGTTGCAGAACATGATGAAGTGCAAACTACAGAACAACAAACTGTTCGTAAAAGTGAAAGAGTAAGACCATTAACCGTAAAGGGTAAAGAGCTTCAAGAGGAGAAACTAAAGAGACTCCAACACAAATATGCACTTGTTTTTGAAAAATGGAGATATGAAGCAAGATTGAGCAGAGTAATGTAATGTTTTGTCTGTCGCAGCCCGCATTTCAAACATTCTTCCTCTTACCCGAGTTCATAAATCAGCTATACACCACAGGCATTGGTGGTTCAGTGGTAGAATTTTCGCTTAATACGCGGGAGACCGGGGTCCGATTCCCGGCCAATGCATTCTGTTGCTTTTATTACATTTTAACTAATATTCATAAGGGACAAAAGCAATGTTTGTGACAACCGCAAGACGCAGGCATTCCACCCAAAAGGCATATTGGACTCGCTAAAGCAGTGTACTTCTAGTTACGCCCATCCAAAGACAAAGACATTGGGACCTCGTAACATGAGATTTTATAATTTTTTGGGGAGTAATTAATCATTTAAATCAGTCAGTCTTTGTGGTGCAATCGGTCAGTGCGTTTGGCTGTTAACTGAGATGATGGTTGTTCAAGCCCACCCAGGGACGAAATCTTGACACGAGCACGGGGGTCCGAGCGTTTTCTTGTACAACCTTCTCTAAATTTGCAAAAAAGTTTCTAGTTAAAACGTGTGCCACGTTTGCAACATAACTTTCAAGCCATGCTTGTTTAAACTAATGTAAATTACTGTTAATCAATGCTATCGCCAAAAAATGGCTATCATTAATTCAGTGTAGGGTTTCGACATCGAGTTCAAATCCCATGCTGTTCCAGGCGCTGTAGCTGTCAGTCAAGGTGCCCGTCAGTGTCTTGATGTTTTTTCTGTAACACTTTCTCAGTTTGTTTTCAAACCACGTGAATGCAAGCCAAATTCTATTCGTTTTGAATAAAATCCCAATGGATCCACAGAGTTTGGTGTTTACTACAATGTTTTCTTAAAAAAAAATGCCATTTTAAATGTGGATTAAACCAGAACTCAGAAAGAAACACTACTTCAGATGGGTTCCAAATCACTTTGTTACAAGTAGTTTGTCTGGCTATTCACCAGAGTAAGCAGCTTGGAGTTTAAGACAGCAGAGTGGAGCAGCGGAAGCGTGCTGGGCCCATAACCCAGAGGTCGATGGATCGAAACCATCCTCTGCTATGATTCAGGTTTCAGGTGACTATTTGACTGATTCTTAATTTGAAAGCAAGGCCAACACTCATTCAGACTGCAGCTGTCTTCTCTAACTCTTTGGGAATTACACCTATAATTCCTGCTAAAATGAGAGGTTAACCAAACAACTTATAAGTCAATCTAAACAGTACAGTTGCAATCCATTCAAAACGCTGAGAATACAGCGACATGAATGAATGAGAAATTTCACAGCTTTGTGCGTGACATTTTCATGGAACCCAGCATTCATGATGTTGAAGCCTGAGGTCTGCCTATATGAGAACCCTCTAAATTTGGTGTTGTGTGTGCTCGGCTGTACATGAGGTGGTCAGGTATGTTGCAAACTACTTTATGATGAAACACAGGACCTTGCTATCATTTATTTTCCTGCTTATTTATAGAGGTAAGAAGGAAGGTAAAAAGACCTTGTTTCCACCCTGTTTCGAACAGGGGACCTTTCGTGTGTGAGGCGAATGTGATAACCACTACACCATGAAAACTGCTGCATGTCGCAGACCTTTATCAAGACTTACAAGTTGATTTTCGGCCAATGGAAAACATGGTGCTCGCTAGTCTTACAACTGCTATTAAATGCATTGCATTTCTTGCCTTTTGTGGATGTTGTTAAATCCCTTGTGCACGTAGAATGTGTTCTACTTTGTAGCATGTTTTGTCTGTGGCAGCCCGCATTTCAAACGTTCCTCCTCTTAACTAAGTTCATAAATCTCTTTTAGTCCACAGGCTTTGGTGGTTCAGTGGTAGAAATCTCGCCTGCCACGTGGGAGACCCGGGTCCGATTCCCGGCCAATATATTCTGTTGATTTTATTATATTTTAACCAATATTCATAAGGGACACAAGCAATGTTTGTGACAACCGCAAGATGCAGGCATTACACCCAAAAGGCATGTTGGACTCACCGAAGGCTGAAGCAGTGTACTTCGAGATACGCCCATCCAAAGACAATGACATCGGGACATCGTAACATGAGATTTTATAATTTTTTGGGGAGTAATTATTCACGTAAACCAGTCAGTCTCTGTAGCACAATCGGTCAGCGCGTTCGGCTATTAACTGAGAGGATGGTGGTTCAAGCCCACCCAGGGACGAATGCCTGCGTCTTGCGGTTGTCACAAACATTGCTTTTGTCCTCTATGAATATTAGTTAAAATGTAATAAAATCAACAGAATGCATTGGCTGGGAATCGGACCCAGGTCTCCCGCGTGGCAGGCGAGAATTCTACCACTGAACCACCAATGCCTGTGGAGCAAAAGAGATTTATGAACTCGGTTAAGAGGAAGAACGTTTGAAATGCGGGCTGCGACAGACAAAACATGCTACAAAGTACAACACATTCTACGTGCACAAGGGATTAAACAACATCCACAAAAGGCAATAAATGCAATCCAGGTAATAACAGTAATAAGACTAGCGAGCACCATGTTTTCCATTGGCCGAAAATCAACTTGTAAGTCTTGATAAAGGTCTGGGTCTTGCAGCAGTTTCCATGGTGTAGTGGTTATCACATTCGCCTCACACGCGAAAGGTCCCCTGTTCGAAACAGGGTGGAAACAAGTTATTTTTACTTTCCTTCAACATACCTGACCACCTCATGTAGAGTCGAGCACACACGACACCAAATTTAGAGGGTTCTCATATAGGCAGACCTAAGGCTTCAACATTATGAATGCTGGGTTCCATGAAAATGTCACGCACAAACCTGCGGAATTTCTCATTCCTTCTATTCACTGTATTCTCAGGGCTTTGAATGGATTGCAACTGTACTGTTTAGATTGACTTTTAAGATGTTTAACATCTCATTTTTGCAGGAATCATAGGTGTAATTCCCAAAGAGTTAGAGAAGACAGCTGCAGTCTGAATGAGTGTTGGCCTTGCTTTCAAATTAAGAATCGGTCAAATACTCACCTGAAACCTAAATCATAGCAGAGGATGGTTTCGATCCATCGACCTCTGGGTTAAGGGCCCAGCATGCTTCCGCTGCGCCACTCTGCTGTCTTAAACTACAAGATGCTTACTCTGGTGAATATCCAGACAAACTACTTGTAACAAAGTGATTTGGAACCCATCTGAAGTAGTGTGGCAGCACGGTGGCAGAGGGGTTAGTGTGTCTGCCTCACAATACGACGGTCCTGAGTAGTCGTGAGTTCAAGCCCGGCCTCGGGATCTTTCTGTGTGGAGTTTGCATGTTCTCCCCGTGACTGCGTGGGTTCCCTCCGGGTACTCCGGCTTCCTCCCACCTCCAAAGACATGCACCTGGGGATAAGTTGATTGGCAACTCTAAATTGGCCCTAGTGTGTGAATGTGAGTGTGAATGTTGTCCGTCTATCTGTGTTGGCCCTGCGATGAGGTGGCGACTTGTCCAGGGTGTACCCCGCCTTCCGCCCAATTGTAGCTGAGATAGGCTCCAGCGCCCCCCGTGACCCTGAAGGGAATAAGTGGTAGAAAATGGATGGATGGATGAAGTAGTGATTCTTCCTGAGTCCTGGTTTAATCCACATTTATAATGGCATTTAAAAACAACAACATTGTAGTAAACATCAAACTCTGTGGATCCATTGGGATTTCATTCAAAACGAATAGAATTTGGCTTGCATTCACGAGGTTTGAAAACAACCTGAGAAAGTGTTACAGAAAAAACATCAAGACACTGACGGGATTTGAGCCCAACATCTCCTATTTAACAAACAGGCACCTTGACTGACCTACAGCGCCTGGAACAGCATGGGATTTCAACTCGATGTCTATAACCCTACACTGAATTAATGATAGCCATTTTGAGGCGATAACATTGATTATCAGTAATTTACATGAGTTTCAACAAGCATGACTTGAAAGTTATGTTGCAAACGTGGCACGTTTTAACTAGAAACTTTTTTGTAAATTTAGAGAAGGACATGGGCCGTACAAGAAAACCCTCGGACCACCGTGCTCATGTCAAGATTTCGTCCCTGGGTGGGCTTAAACCACCATCCTCTCAGTTAACAGCCAGACGTGCTGATCGATTGCACCACAGAGACTGACTGGTTTACGTGAATAATTACTCACCCAAAAATTATAAAATCTAATGTTACGATGTCCCGATGTCATTGTCTTTGGATGGGTGTAACTAGAAGTACACTGCTTCAGCCTTCGGTGAGTCCAATATGCCTTTTGAGTGGAATGCCTGCATCTTGCTGTTTTCACAAACATTGCTTTTGTCCCTTATGAATATTAGTTAAAATGTAATAAAATCAACAGAATGCATTGGCCGGGAATCGGACCCGGGTCTCCCGCGTGGCAGGCGAGAATTCTACCACTGAACCACCAATGCCTGTGGAGAAAAAGAGATTTATGAACTCGGTTAAGAGGAAGAACGTTTGAAATGCGGGCTGCGACAGACAAAACATGCTACAAAGTAGAACACATTCTACGTGCACAAGGGATATAACAACATCCACAAAAGGCAAGAAATGCAATCCAGTTAATAACAGTAATAAGACTAGCGAGCACCATGTATTCCATTGGCCGAAAATCAACTTGTAAGTCTTGATAAAGGTCTGAAACTTGCAGTAGTTTCCATGGTGTAGTGGTTATCACATTCGCCTCACACGTGAAAGGTCCCCTGTTCGAAACAGGGTGGAAACAAGATCTTTTTACTTTCCTTCAACATACCTGACCACCTCATGTACAGCCGAGCACACACGACACTAAATTTAGTGTCTCATGAATGCTGGGTTCCATGAAAATGTCACGCACAAACCTGTGAAATTTCTCATTCCTTCAATTCACTGTATTCTCAGGGCTTTGAATGGATTGCAACTGTACTGCTTAGATCAGGGGTCTCAAACTCAATTTACCTGGGGGCCACTGGATGCAGAAACTGGTTGAGGCTGGGCCGCAAGAAAATATTTCTTAAAAAAAAAATCTAACATGCACTTTTTAATGAATTCACCTTCTTTGAATGGCTTTCCCGCCCTAGCAACCATCTCACTCACCATGTAGCTAGCTTTGACTGCTGCATCGCTCTTTTCGCTTGCTTTCTTGACGAAATCTTGTTGCCTCAGTAGACTGGTTTTATAATTTGCAACCCGGTTCACTCTCTCATCTCCCTGGTATTTTGCATACTCCTCAGCATGTCTAGTTGTATAATGATGTTTCAAATTGTATTCCTTGTGCATCGCAACTTTCTCTGTATCAACTACAGAAAAGAGCCATAAGGATTATTCATAAAGTAGATTACTTAGAACACACTAACATATTATTTATTAATTCCGGTTTATTGAAATTACAGGAGCTAGTAAAGTTACAGACGTTATGTGTCATGTTTAAGGCTAAAAGTAAAACATTACCAGCAAATTTACAAAAAATGTTTGTCATCACTTCTGAGAATGAAGAGCATAGAAGAAAAGGTCATTTCCAACATCAGTATTCAAGGACAACTTTAAAACAAATGTGCATATCAGTGGTGGGGGTTAAACTATGGAATTCTCTTTACAATGAGATAAAAGATTGTAAAAATATATTCCAATTGAAAAACTATATAAAGACAGAACAATAAGATCATATGGACAGCCATAAGTGTTTACATTTTGCTTTATATTTATTATTTTACTTATTTTTTGCCTGGTTTTGTATTTGTTTTGTATCATCCTGTGAGGTGTATATTACTTTTGTTTTTTTTGTTCGGTTTGTACATCATGAAGTTTTGCACTTCTTGTGTTTTTTTGTGTGTTTTTTTGTTTGTTTTCGTTATATTTGGATGTATTTGTTGGTTTATATGATATCATTAAGTAAGACTACGTATTATGTTGAGGGGGGCAGAAAAATATACGATTTTTCTTCATCCTGCTCCTTCTCAGGCATTGGTGTGTAAATGTATAATTGAATAATTGTGGTTTAATTGTCTATCGATCAAAGATGCACATCAATGAAGGAGATAAATAAAAATGAAATGAAATGAAAGACACGTTGGGGTGCCCCTATGCTCAACAAAGAAATATTGCATCAAAAATTGTCTCTGTCTGGAGCCAACGGGAGGGGAAGGAGGGGGGCTCGCCGTGGAGTTTACAGTTACGGTAGCACAATTAGCCCCGAATGGGCTAACATCACCACTAACGTGTTACACGTCTGATTCGCCCAGCGACTCTCTGTCGGAGTATCAGCGCTGGGGTCCAGTGCACCACACTTTTGTATTGTTGCTCAGTCCTTCGGCGGAGTGCTCGTCTTCCCCGCCCGGACTGTTTACAACGGGGGCGGGAGCGAGCAGGCGGGCGAGCGAGGGAGGCAGGGAGGGAAGGAGGAAGAGCGTGAACGGGTGTCGTGGAAAAGCGGCAAAATGTTTCTCTGCTTGCATCACGCAAGTGACGTCAATGCATACTTGCCAACCTTGAGACCTCCGAATTTGGGAGATAGGGGGGGGTTGAGGTGTATGTGGGGGGGTTGAGGTGGGCGGGGTTGGGAGGAGACGGGGTTGGGGGTAGGGGGTGTTTTTGTAGCCCGGAAGAGTTAGGGCTGCAAAGGATTCTGGGTATTTGTCCTGTTGTGTTTATGTTGTGTTTAGGTGCGGATGTTCTCCCGAAATGTGTTTGTCATTCTTGTTTGGTGTGGGTTCACAGTGTGGCGCATATTTGTAACAGTGTTAAAAAATAAAATATGACCACCCTCAGTGTGACATGTATGGCTGTTCCTCAAGTATGTCTTGCAATAACTTGCGTGTGTCTGCAGAAGCCTCATACTACATGTGTCTGGGCCGGCACGCTGTTTGTATGGAGAAAAAGATGATGCGTTGACAGTTTCTGGAGGACACTTAAGGCAGTGCCATCAAGGCAGTGCCATCAAGGCACGCCCTCGCCACACCGTGATTGGTAGATTCCTTCAGCTCCGCACACAACGCTGTCAAGCGCCATTCATTTAAAACTCGCGGGCCGCACTAACATTTAACTTTCATATTAAGGTGGGGGCCGCAAAATAACGTCTCGCGGGCCGCAATAGGCCCGCGGGCCGCGTGTTTGAGACCTCTGGCTTAGATTGACTTTTAAGATGTTTAACATCTCATTTTAGCAGGAATCATAGGTGTAATTCCCAAAGAGTTAGAGAAGACAGCTGCAGTCTGAATGAGTGTTGGCCTTACTTTCAAATTAAGAATCGGTCAAATACTCACCTGAAACCTAAATCATAGCAGAGGATGGTTTCGATCCATCGACCTCTGGGTTATGGGCCCAGCACGCTTCCGCTGCGCCACTCTGCTGTCTTAAACTACAAGATGCTTACTCTGGTGAATATCCAGACAAACTACTTGTAACAATGTGATTTGGAACCCATCTGAAGTAGTGTGGCAGCACGGTGGCAGAGGGGTTAGTGTGTCTCACAATACGACGGTCCTGAGTAGTCGTGAGTTCAATCCCGGCCTCGGGATCTTTCTGTGTGGAGTTTGCATGTTTACTCCGGCTTCCTCCCAGCTCCAAAGACATGCACCTGGGGATAGGTTGATTGGCAACACTAAATTGGCCCTAGTGTGTGAATGTTGTCCATCTATCTGTGTTGGCCCTGCGATGAGGTGGAGACTTGACCAGGGTGTACCCCGCCTTCCGCCCGATTGTAGCTGAGATAGGCTCCAGCGCCCCCCGTGACTCCGGAGGGAATAAGTGGTAGAAAATGGATGGATGGATGAAGTAGTGTTTCTTTCTGAGTCCTGGTTTAATCCACATTTATAATGGCATTTTTTTTTTAAAAACATTGTAGTAAACATCAAACTCTGTGGATCCATTGGGATTTTATTCAAAACGAATAGAATTTGGCTTGCATTCACGAGGTTTGAAAACAACCTGAGAAAGTGTTACAGAAAAAACATCTAGGCACTGACGGGATTTGAGCCCAACATCTCCTATTTAACAAACAGGCACCTTGACTGACAGCTACAGCGCCTGGAACAGCATGGGATTTCAACTCGATGTCTATAACCCTACACTGAATTAATGACAGCCATTTTGAGGCGATAACATTGATTATCAGTAATTTACATGAGTTTAAACAAGCATGACTTGAAAGTTATGTTGCAAACGTGGCACATGTTTTAACTAGAAACTTTTTTGTAAATTTAGAGAAGGACATGGGCTGTACAAGAAAACCCTCGGACCACCGTGCTCGTGTCAAGATTTCGTCCCTGGGTGGGCTTGAACCACCATCCTCTCAGTTAACAGCCGAACGCGCTGACCGATTGCGCCACAGAGACTGACTGGTTTACGTGAATAATTACTCCCCCAAAAATTATAAAATCTAATGTTACGATGTCCCGATGTCATTGTCTTTGGATGGGCATCTTGCGGTTGTCACAAACATTGCTTTTGTCCCTTATGAATATTTGTGAAAATGTAATAAAATCAACAGAATGCATTGGCCGGGAATCGGACCCGGGTCTCCCGCGTGGCAGGCGAGAATTCTACCACTGAACCACCAACGCCTGTGGAGCAAAAGAGATTTATGAACTCGGTTAAGAGTGTAGTAGAATTTCTGACCTTTTGACCTATATTTCTTGTCTTTTAAGAATGTCCGCTCATTTTCAATACTCTTGTATTTTGTGCCATTGAATGGACCAGTTGTGGGACAAAAGTGAATATTAAGTCGTGCCAACCTGTCTATAGAATGTGTTGACTGTCTACAGAATTCGAGTTGTTATGGAACAGATAGGAAAAGCAAAACAAGACATTGACGCATTTGATAAGGAACGATGACGCACAACAGACATATAAAAAAATGGGAGAAGACCGGAACTCGGGGGTGATTTTGGCTTGTGTGTGTCTTGTTGGCTCCGGAGTAACTTGTGGTTTGTCTGCACGACCAACTCAATTCAACCTGCACTTCTGATAATGGGTAAATAAATTTGTTGTACTAAACTACTTTTGTTGCCTGCTTAAGCTTCGGACAATCCACTACACAAATTGGCGTCACGAACAGGATGGTTTAGAAGCTACAGGTCGACAGCCACTCTCACTCTCTCAGTCAGGCAGACAGTGTGCTGCACGCGCGCATCTAATACAAGGTAAGCGTTTTGCTTAAAGTGTAAACATTTTCTGCCTGGAGAGAGCCAGATCGATAAGACTAATTGCTGAATCTATTTTGATAAAAGATAGGTTTAGTCAGGTTCTCCAAAAACAACCTGGACTGGGGTAAATTATGGTTGGATTGAGTTGTTTTATATGTGATCATTTGTCTGTGTGTTTGTTGAAAACTTGTGATTTCTTGTTTTTAACATCAGGGGATTGTTGATAGAATTTTGGTGGTTTGGAGTGTAGAAGCATAGACTATGTGAGACGAAAAATTTCTCTTAACCTCTTCATCCTCTGTCGTTGCTGGCAGAGGATGCTTCTTTCTGCAAGTGCATCAGAATTAGCCAGAGTTGGATACAGCTAAATTTAAGGCAGGGTTTTGCTAACTGGTGGCACATTTGGCCCATACAAATTTATGAAGTCTATGAATGTGCGACATATCTCTTTATGTGGAAACTGCAGCGTTGGAAAAGCCTCATTTTGGGTGACCGTTTGGTGACTCCGGTAAAGGAGATCAACTGAGCTGTATTTGTCACGACGTTCTGTTTAATTGGCTGCAGTATAGATGGATATTGATCGGGCTGCATATGGTAGAGCTTTGGTGGAGCTTTGGTGAAGCTTTGGTGAAACTGTATGGAACTGACCAAAACATGATGACTGTAGAGCATTGGGTGATTATCAGTGACTCTATGGTGCTTTTATGCTGTTGCCGTGTATTGGTCAGGGAGTAAAACCAGGAGCTGCTCCGCAGGAACGGGTTAATCGCCGTTGTATGAGTAATGATGGGACCTGTGTTTGTTAATGAGACGGCCGATTCCACAAAAGCACGCGTGCATTAGTTGTTTATATTGGTCCGGACCAGGGGGGCGTGGTTTGTGGGATAAAAATGTGTGTGTTTTTTAAATTTATATATATATATCTGCGTATTTTAATAACTTTTGTGTAGCACCTGGTTTCTTATCTGGTTTAATTCCCCCCCTTCCTTTTCCTCCCCCCCTCTCGCAACCTCCCCCCTTCACGCTTTTTCTCACAGCCCCGCTATCTGTAAAAGTTTGGAAATTGTCTAAAATGTGTGTGCGTGTGAGAAAGTAGACAAAGTTTATGTACAGAAAATATATGAGTGTATGGTCTATCCATTTAATTATCTTATTCCGCTCTCGGAGGTTGGATCGCGGGGGCAGCAGCCTAAGCAGGGAAGCCCAGAATAACCTCCTTAAACTTGACTATTTGTCCATCTAAGAGTGAATGATAAATGTTGTTCTTATTATTAAGGTTCTGATATGATACAGCTGTGCTTCTGGATGAGAAAAGTAGTTGTCTATTGCATTTACTTTTAACTGTGCTGGTAAATTCTCTGTGTGTGAGTGACTGTGTGACGCATATAGTCTCAGCTGGGAGACATTTTGAGATAAGAGTGTGTGCGTGTGACGAGGCTGTGTGAGTGACAGCTGCGTGAGGCATTGGTTCGAAGAGGAGTGACACTGATAGCATTGAGCTAGGTTAGCATTGTGTTAGCATAGCATTGAGCTAGGTTAGCATTGAGCTAGGATAGCATTGAGCTAGGTTAGCATTGTGTTAGCAAAAGTTTGCTTACTGAGGCATAGTAAGGCTAAGTTAGCATCTAGCTTGGCATTACTAAGTGTGGTTGAACAGTTATTCTCGGTCTGTAGAGTGTGCTAGTAGTAGGTGCTTGCTAAGTCCAGTAAAATAATAGATATATGGAAAATTACACGTTTAAATATCAATCAATAAATACGGATTGTGGGACATTGAAACATTGTTTAATTCATCATTCATTTATATGTCTAGTATACTTTTTTTTTGGTACAGCCTTGTTGCTTATCTGATCCATCCAGTTTCTGTGTGGAAGTTGAGACAAACACACACGCACAAACATCATAGATTAGGACACATTGTAACTTTGAATTAATAGTTATACAACAAATAAATTAATAATATTGAATTTAAATTTGAGAAAGATAAATTGATTATACATTGACATTTTAATTTTTTTTTTAGGAATAAACACACAATAAATTAAAAGTTAAATGTATATTGTAATACATCTAAGGGCATCTGTGAAACATAGAGTCTGAAGAAGTACAGATAAGAGCCACTCAGCGCCATTGTCAAAACAAAACGTAGAGAAGCGTTAAACAAATTCTAATCAGAAGGAAGACAGACCAAAATATGAGAACTTAAGTAAACAGACAGCAAGTAAACCAGAAATAATAATGTAAATAAATAACAAAGAAAGCAAATTTTTATGTGACATTGGTGCATGTAGAATTACAAATAGAGAATAAAACTAAATGGAAATAACTGTCTGCAAGATGAGCATGACGTCATGAATTGTGCTCGGGTTAGTAATAGATAGATAGATAGACAGATAAAACGTTATTGATTCCTTCAGGAGAGTTCCCTCAGGAAGAAGAACTAAAAAGTAAACAGTAACTAATAAGGGTATAAATGGAAACAAAATAGATTCTATTAAAAGAGAAACTAGGCATTAACGACCATAATATAAAAAAGTATTGCACTGTTGTTGTTTTGCATTCCCTGTCATCCTAGCCCCCCAAAGAGGAATTGTACAGTGTAATGATGTATGAGACAAAGGATTTTTTATAGGCTAAACCAGTAGTTCTCAAATGAGGGTATGGTGTTTCCGCTCGGACAAAAAAGGGAGGTACTTGAAGGTATGCCAAGGGGTACCTGAGATTTTAAATATTTTAAAATAGCGACAATTCAAAATCCTTTATAAATATAATTATAGAAGAATAATTCTTCAACAAAATAAATATTTAGAATTAAGTTCACGAGCCCAGATGGATCTCTATTGCAATATCCAAAGAAGGTTGATGATTGATTATATGTATAGAAATCTTTATTATAATTTAATCACTATTTTAATTTTTAAAACGTTTTAGTTATTCTTATTTTTTGTTTGTCCAAATAAGTCAAGTAAGACCACAACAAATGAGCAATATGGTGCACTGTTATACAATTTAATAAATCAGAAAATAATGACATTATGCTGTATTTTATTTCTTTAATTTACTGGGAAAAAAAGGTTAAAAACCACTGCCCTAAATCATATCTAAAGCTAAAATTATTTTATAAGACTGATTATTTTGGATTCGTAAATAGTATGCTGTTGATTGTGGTTAGCTGCAAGTTTGTTTATTTGTTTGTTTAGTTGCTTGAGTGAAATGGGAAGAAATCAATAGGAATAATTACATGCAAAATGGAATAAAACTATGAGTGCGATAGATAATGAATGAATAGATGAAATAAGTTTATTTTGGTCATGTAATCAACCATCAACCAATTTGTGTGAGCAGTTTAACAGTAAATTAGACATATTAACAATCATACACATTTACACACAGAAAAGAAAAGAAAAAAGAATGACCGAAAAAAGAATAGGCGGAAGCCAAAGCTTATATTGGCCTATGATATACAATTACTGAACATTAAATTACCTGGAACATCAACGTTAAAAGATGAAAGTAATTGTTACTATATTTTATAATGTTAAAAAACTTTACTTTTCAAGGGTCTCTTAAACCATAACAAAAAACTACATGTGTTCAGCTCATCACTGAGGATGGTACATCATTTAACTCCTAAAACTGAAATACATTTGTGTTTTTATTTTATTTTACTTGACCTATTTCAAAAATCGATACCCCCCGTAAATGATAGTGTCTCCTCATAATGTAAACAAGCTAAGAATACAAACTGGAAGGCTGTTGTTCTTTACTCGGAAACATTATTGCAATTGTTTTAAAATTAAATTATCTGAACATTTAACACATTATGACTTAAAAAATGGATTGATATGATCATAACAATAATGCTTTGTGTAATATTGAAATGAGCCTTTTAAGTTTAAGTATTGGGTCTATATTTATTCTATGTGCAGCCGGGGTGACTGCCAATCTGAACAAGACAAGCTCCAAAGTTGTAGCCAGAACATGCTCACAAAAAATACAGGTGTGACAGCAGGACGAACAGCAGGATACAAACAGACCCCTGCTGGAAATAAATGTCAACGGACAATGTTCAACACAATCTTTGAAGCATTCCTTTGTGGTCAACCTGCACACACCTTGTAATGACCTGCTTACGAACTGTGCCCTG
Organism: Entelurus aequoreus; assembly: GCF_033978785.1. Lineage (NCBI taxonomy): Eukaryota > Metazoa > Chordata > Actinopteri > Syngnathiformes > Syngnathidae > Entelurus > Entelurus aequoreus. The sequence goes on from NC_084746.1 coordinate 23,261,160, forward strand.
ACAATTCAATACTGAACAGAAGGAACTTCCTGATGTTGCCTGACAGCACGACATCAGCTGACAACTACTGGGGACGCCTCCCAGGAACGAATGGAAGACGGGGACTGCTCCAACTGTCCTAGCACTGGCTGACTGAGGTGCGTCCGTGTGTCCTGCCACCCAAACCGCCAAAGTGTATGATCACCAATTGGACGACTCATAATAGGAGCCTTTTGACTCTTATATATGGTGGGACTCAAGGTATGGCCGCTCATGTGAACTATCCTTACAACAATTAGAATGGTATAAGATGGACAACTAATGACCCACATTGTTCCTTTGCTCTCTGTATTTGCGTATTGAACCGATACGCAAATACCACATTTTCAATTATTTCGGTTGTCTGTTAAAAACATAGCTATTGGTTGCAATTTGGACATTTCTGCTGTAGGCTACAAAGAGCTAGCAGCTACACAACAGCTGAGCTAAAATAAAATTTAAGCATATCAAAAAATTATAGTTGCTTATTACATACACAAAGTCGCAGAGAGACAGAAGTCTGTAGAAAGTATTCAGTAACAAACGTGTCCGCATTATTAAACTTTCTACCACAGGAAACATACTGAACAAATACAGCAGTTACTGTCAGACTCTAATCCGGATTACCTTGTCTATCAGAGACATGGTTAAAACCCACAACACCTTTCGTTCTAATTAATGTCCCGGGGGACAAGATTACAGAAAAGACAGATCGAGTGACAAAGGGGGGAGGAATTATGATTTATGAAAGGGAAAACATTAAAAGTAGATCAATTTGAGAATGTTGAAATTAAAATCACATTTTCCTCAGAAATGTATTTCAAGGTAATTGTAGTATACCGACCGACCACAGCTAAAGACATTTTTCTTGATTCATTTTCAGACATCCTCAAACAGCATAGTATGAAAGAAGTAACGTCATGGAGGACGTTAATCTGGACTGGTTAAATAAAACACGTAGAAAGAAACTTAAGGATATTATAAACGGCTTCTATATGATACAAATGATAAGCAGCCCTACTAGAATTACAATTGGATGACAAAAATTAAAGAGAACATCTGTAAATACACGAATACAAAACCAGAAAGAAGAGTGTTAAAATAAAAATACCATTGGATTCTAATAAAGACATGAGGACTCAGCTCTCATAAGAGCAATTAAAACAGGTCTAAATACAGATCGTATGTTTTAAAAGTTTGGAAGAACAAAGTTACAATGTTTATGCGGAAGTCTAAGGCTGACTTTCATTTAGAATTAATCAAAGCTGCAAAAGGGAACATTAGAGAGTTATGGAAAACCAGATACAAACTTACAGGAAGAGAGCAAACAAGAAACAACACTATAACATTAAATATCAATGGCGCTACTATCGCAGACAGTCTGGACATAAGTAATAATTTTAATGAACATTTCATCCAGTCTGTACAAACCCTGAATAAAAATCCCTCAAAATCAGTGCAAATAATTGTCATTTATTCAGGATGGACTCATTTTAGAAGTAACAAATGAAACAAAGTTAAACAAAATCTTCACTGCATTATCAGACTCACGATCTAGAGATATATATATATGGGTTGGACACTATCTTCCTAAAAACATATAAGGATTGTATTATTGCTCGTATAACAACGATTGATAAATAAATCAATAACGGAAAACACTTTCCCTACCACGTCGAGAAACTGCTACTATGATTAAATCCATAAAGCAGGAAATAAAGAAGACCAGAACATGTACAGACCAATTAGCCTTCTCCACGTTATAACAAAAGGAATAGAAAATTTGAAATAAAAAATAAAAAAGTGGCTTTGGAGCAATCAAGGCTGCTCAGACGGTCACTAAGATGGGCATTATGTTGACACATCAAATTAATGAGTATTATATTTATCCATGAGAGCATTTTTGTTGTAAATTGTGAGGTATGGCTGTTAAAATCTTGGTTGTTGTTATGAATGATGACAGATGTGAACAAGAGCATGTATGGTCTTTGTGTGATGATGTAAATAAGGTGTGGTTGTATTGTATGGTAAGTATGTGTCCATGAAGGGGCATTTTAGGATTTCTCTTAATCTGATTACATGCTACAGTATGATTATTTTTGATTAATTATTGATTATTATGAATGTATATATTTATTATGATTAATTAGTGTCATAATTTTATTGCTTGATTTGTGGATCCCCTTTAATTTAGGTAGCTAGGGACTACAGATGGAAAGTAGCTATTTAGATATAATCTGGTACAGAACATATCTGTTTCTGAACTTAATGTTTCTGTGCATTGTCCCATCATAGATAGACTAAATTAAATACAACTATTTAGTGAATTATTGAGGCCACAATAATTCACTAGGTGTTGTAAAATATCAAAGTACTATTGCAAAAGCGAACAGTGACCTCAAACATGACCTGTCCTCCGCCGCTGTTCTTGCTGCACTTGACTATCAGCTGTTTTTTCTCTTTCTTGGATGTTTCTGAAACTACTAATACTACTACTACTATTACTATTACTACGACTAACACTGTCCCTGTGAGAGGGACAGAGGGGGGAGGTGAGTTTGGATTGGGTCAAGTTTGAGCGTGTTGAGGTTTTATTTAATCGATATGATCAATCCGGTGCAAGGATAAAGGAACGTAATGATTTAGATTGACAATTGCAGTGGTTGGCGAAAGCAACCACAACCTCAAAGGAGGGTGCCAATTCAGTAATTAAATATTTTGTGAATGATCTAATATCCCGACATGGTTTCCCCAAAAAGATTAGGTCAAACAACGGCACCTATTTTAAGAAAACAGGTTATCATCTTCAGTCACAAGATCAGCACTTCTCAGGACCAGCAGCTTCCTAGGAAGGTGGAAAGACCATGAGACCAAAATGGTAAGTTTGCAAAATGTAGAATTTGTGTGCCAGTTCCTCTGTGCAGATTTGAGGATGAAAGCAGCCACTCCAGATTCCCTTGCACTCGCTAAGAGGGGCACGGTCAAAGCCAATCCAGGACCAACACCCGATACCTGACTGGAAGGAACCGAGAGGAGAGACAACACCTTGCCAGCGATGACGAGAACGACTAAGGTTGCCAGCCAATGTGTCCACCGGGACTCCAGCAGCTGTGGAAAGAAGTGTCGGGAGTGCCGAAGCAGCGAGGAGGCCTGAAGCAAGCCGAGGGCCTGGACCAAAGCCCCACGCCCCATACTCTGCCCCAGCCTTCCCCAAAGCCCCCACAGCTCCAACTCTACCTGAGTTTTCCCCAATTTCGGCCAGCACGCACATGCCACTGAACAGTCTGCCCAATGGACTGAACCACACCCCAAAGAGAGACAGACTGTTTGAGTGGATCTCTTTCTTCACCAAGGCAGCCAAAAGCCCAACGAGGTGTCGGCAGGCCACCAGCCTGAGGCACCACCGAGCCATCTATACGAGCACTAATCGAACATGGACTCATACGAAATTCAGTTGTGTGTTCAAAATCAATTGATAATTAACAATATTGGTAACTACATTCATTGCAAATGCCGGGAAAAATATTTTTGCAAATGTCTTACAGTCATAAGTCTATATACATTCATCTATTTATGTTCAATGATGTTCATGATCAAAGTATTTGTTTTTCCTTTACTAAATCAAAGGGTAGGCCACTAATTGTGTTCTGTGAGATGGTTTTACTGCAGGCTGGTAACAGCGATCGCTCTGAAGGAGGGTCATAGACGGAATTTTTGCCTCGTATAAAAACATTGAGGTTTTTGCCTCTATCTGCGGTAGAGATTTAAGTTAGTGGTCTATATCAGAAATGGTTTTGGTCCAGGGTCTTAAGACCCTGGAAGGCGGGTATGTAGTAGAATTTCTGACCTTTTGACCTATATTTCTTGTCTTTTAAGAATGTCCGCTCATTTTCAATACTCTTGTATTTTTGTGCCATTGAATGGACCAGTTGTGGGACAAAAGTGAATATTAAGTCGTGCCAACCTGTCTATAGAATGTGTTGACTGTCTACAGAATTCGAGTTGTTATGGAACAGATAGGAAAAGCAAAACAAGACATTGACGCATTTGATAAGGAACGATGACGCACAACAGACATATAAAAAAATGGGAGAAGACCGGAACTCGGGGGTGATTTTGGCTTGTGTGTGTCTTGTTGGCTCCGGAGTAACTTGTGGTTTGTCTGCACGACCAACTCAATTCAACCTGCACTTCTGATAATGGGTAAATAAATTTGTTGTACTAAACTACTTTTGTTGCCTGCTTAAGCTTCGGACAATCCACTACACAAGAACGTTTGAAAGGCGGGCTGCGACAGACAAAACATGCTACAAAGTAGAACACATTCTACGTGCACAAGGGATTTAACAACATCCACAAAAGGCAAGAAATGCAATCCAGTTAATAACAGTAATAAGACTAGCGAGCACCATGTATTCCATTGGCCGAAAATCAACTTGTAAGTCTTGATCAAGGTCTGCAACTTGCAGTAGTTTCCATGGTGTAGTGGTTATCACATTCGCCTCACACGCGAAAGGTCCCCTGTTCGAAACAGGGTGGAAACAAGGTCTTTTTACTTTCCTTCAACATACCTGACCACCTCATGTACAGCCGAGCACACACGACACCAAATTTAGAGGGTTCTCATATAGGCAGACCTCAGGTTTTAACATCATGAATGCTGGGTTCCATGAAAATGTCACGCACAAACCTGTGAAATTTCTCATTCCTTCAATTCACTGTATTCTCAGGGCTTTGAATGGATTGCAACTGTACTGTTTAGATTGACTTTTAAGATGTTTAACATCTCATTTTAGCAGGAATCATAGGTGTAATTCCCAAAGAGTTAGAGAAGACAGCTGCAGTCTGAATGAGTGTTGGCCTTACTTTCAAATTAAGAATCGGTCAAATACTCACCTGAAACCTAAATCATAGCAGAGGACGGTTTCCATCCATCGACCTCTGGGTTATGGGCCCAGCACGCTTCCGCTGTGCCACTCTGCTGTCTTAAACTACAAGATGCTTACTCTGGTGAATATCCAGACAAACTACTTGTAACAATGTGATTTGGAACCCATCTGAAGTAGTGTGGCAGCACGGTGGCAGAGGGGTTAGTGTGTCTGCCTCACAATACGAAGGTCCTGAGTAGTCGTGAGTTCAATCCCGGCCTCGGGATCTTTCTGTGTGGAGTTTACATGTTCACTCCGGCTTCCTTCCAGCTCCAAAGACATGCACCTGGGGATAGGTTGATTGGCAACACTAAATTGGCCCTAGTGTGTGAATGTTGTCCATCTATCTGTGTTGGCCCTGCGATGAGGTGGAGACTTGACCAGGGTGTACCCCGCCTTCCGCCTGATTGTAGCTGAGATAGGCTCCAGCGCCCCCCGCGACCCCGGAAGGAATAAGTGGTAGAAAATGGATGGATGGATGAAGTAGTGTTTCTTTCTGAGTCCTGGTTTAATCCACATTTATAATGGCATTTTTTTAAAAAAAACATTGTAGTAAACATCAAACTCTGTGGATCCATTGGGATTCTATTCAAAACGAATAGAATTTGGCTTGCATTCACGAGGTTTGAAAACAACCTGAGAAAGTGTTACAGAAAAAACATCAAGGCACTGACGGGATTTGAGCCCAACATCTCCTATTTAACAAACAGGCACCTTGACTGACAGCTACAGCGCCTGGAACAGCATGGGATTTCAACTCGATGTCTATAACCCTACACTGAATTAATGACAGCCATTTTGAGGCGATAGCATTGATTATCAGTAATTTACATTAGTTTAAACAAGCATGGCTTGAAAGTTATGTTGCAAACGTGGCACATGTTTTAACTAGAAACTTTTTTGTAAATTTAGAGAAGGACATGGGCCGTACAAGAAAACCCTCGGACCACCGTGCTCGTGTCAAGATTTCGTCTCTGGGTGGGCTTGAACCACCATCCTCTCAGTTAACAGCCGAACGCGCTGACCGATTGCGCCACAGAGACTGACTGGTTTACGTGAATAATTACTCCCCCAAAAATTATAAAATCTAATGTTACGATGTCCCGATGTCATTGTCTTTGGATGGGTGTAACTAGAAGTACACTGCTTCAGCCTTCGGTGAGTCCAATATGCCTTTTGAGTGGAATGCCTGCATCTTGCTGTTTTCACAAACATTGCTTTTGTCCCTTATGAACATTAGTTAAAATGTAATAAAATCAACAGAATGCAGTGGCCGGGAATCGGACCCGGGTCTCCCGCGTGGCAGGCGAGAATTCTACCACTGAACCACCAATGCCTGTGGAGAAAAAGAGATTTATGAACTCGGTTAAGAGGAAGAACGTTTGAAATGCCGGCTGCGACAGACAAAACATGCTACAAAGTAGAACACATTCTACGTGCACAAGGGATATAACAACATCCACAAAAGGCAAGAAATGCAATCCAGTTAATAACAGTAATAAGACTAGCGAGCACCATGTATTCCATTGGCCGAAAATCAACTTGTAAGTCTTGATCAAGGTCTGCAACTTGCAGTAGTTTCCATGGTGTAGTGGTTATCACATTCGCCTCACACGCGAAAGGTCCCCTGTTCGAAACAGGGTGGAAACAAGGTCTTTTTACTTTCCTTCAACATACCTGACCACCTCATGTACAGCCGAGCACACACGACACCAAATTTAGAGGGTTCTCATATAGGCAGACCTCAGTTTTTAACATCATGAATGCTGGGTTCCATGAAAATGTCACGCACAAACCTGTGAAATTTCTCATTCCTTCAATTCACTGTATTCTCAGGGCTTTGAATGGATTGCAAATGTACTGTTTAGATTGACTTTTAAGATGTTTAACATCTCATTTTTGCAGGAATCATAGGTGTAATTCCCAAAGAGTTAGAGAAGACAGCTGCAGTCTGAATGAGTGTTGGCCTTGCTTTCAAATTAAGAATCGGTCAAATACTCAACTGAAACCTAAATCATAGCAGAGGATGGTTTCGATCCATCGACCTCTGGGTTATGGGCCCAGCACGCTTCCGCTGCGCCACTCTGCTGTCTTAAACTACAAGATGCTTACTCTGGTGAATATCCAGACAAACTACTTTTAACAATGTGATTTGGAACCCATCTGAAGTAGTGTGGCAGCACGGTGGCAGAGGGGTTAGTGTGTCTGCCTCACAATACGAAGGTCCTGAGTAGTCGTTAGTTCAATCCCGGCCTCGGGATCTTTCTGTGTGGAGTTTGCATGTTCTCCTCGTGACTGCGTGGGTTCCTTCCGGGTACTCCGGCTTCCTCCCAGCTCCAAAGACATGCACCTGGGGATAGGTTGATTGGCAACACTAAATTGGCCCTAGTGTGTGAATGTTGTCCGTCTATCTGTGTTGGCCCTGCGATGAAGTGGCGACTTGTCCAGGGTGTACCCCGCCTTCCGCCCAATTGTAGCTGAGATAGGCTCCAGCACCCCCTGTGACCCTGAAGGGATTAAGTGGTAGAAAATGGATGGATGGATGAAGTAGTGTTTTTTCCTGAGTCCTGGTTTAATCCACATTTATAATGGCATTTAAAAAAAAAACCATTGTAGTAAATATCAAACTCTGTGGATCCATTGGGATTTCATTCAAAACGAATAGAATTTGGCTTGCATTCACGAGGTTTGAAAACAACCCGAGAAAGTGTTACAGAAAAAACATCAAGGCACTGACGGGATTTGAGCCCAACATCTCCTATTTAACAAACAGGCACCTTGACTGACCTACAGCGCCTGGAACAGCATGGGATTTCAACTCGATGTCTATAACCCTACACTGAATTAATGATATCCATTTTGAGGCGATAACATTGATTATGAGTAATTTACATGAGTTTAAACAAGCATGACTTGAAAGTTATGTTGCAAACGTGGCACATGTTTTAACTAGAAACTTTTTTGTAAATTTAGAGAAGGACATGGGCTGTACAAGAAAACCCTCGGACCACCGTGCTCGTGTCAAGATTTCGTCTCTGGGTGGGCTTGAACCACCATCCTCTCAGTTAACAGCCGAACGCGCTGATCGATTGCACCACAGAGACTGACTGGTTTACGTGAATAATTACTCGCCCAAAAATTATAAAATCTAATGTTACGATGTCCCGATGTCATTGTCTTTGGATGGGTGTAACTAGAAGTACACTGCTTCAGCCTTCGGTGAGTCCAATATGCCTTTTGAGTGGAATGCCTGCATCTTGCTGTTTTCACAAACATTGCTTTTGTCCCTTATGAATATTAGTTAAAATGTAATAAAATCAACAGAATGCATTGGCCGGGAATCGGACACGGGTCTCCCGCGTGGCAGGCGAGAATTCTACCACTGAACCACCAATGCCTGTGGAGAAAAAGAGATTTAAGAACTCGGTTAAGAGGAAGAACGTTTGAAATGCCGGCTGCGACAGACAAAACATGCTACAAAGTAGAACACATTCTACGTGCACAAGGGATATAACAACATCCACAAAAGGCAAGAAATGCAATCCAGTTAATAACAGTAATAAGACTAGCGAGCACCATGTATTCCATTGGCCGAAAATCAACTTGTAAGTCTTGATAAAGGTCTGCAACTTGCAGTAGTTTCCATGGTGTAGTGGTTATCACATTCGCCTCACACGCAAAAGGTCCCCTGTTCGAAACAGGGTGGAAACAAGGTCATTTTACTTTCCTTCAACATACCTGACCACCTCATGTACAGCCGAGCACACACGACACCAAATTTAGAGGGTTCTCATATAGGCAGACCTCAGGTTTTAACATCATGAATGCTGGGTTCCATGAAAATGTCACGCACAAACCTGTGAAATTTCTCATTCCTTCAATTCACTGTATTCTCAGGGCTTTGAATGGATTGCAACTGTACTGTTTAGATTGACTTTTAAGATGTTTAACATCTCATTTTAGCAGGAATCATAGGTGTAATTCCCAAAGAGTTAGAGAAGACAGCTGCAGTCTGAATGAGTGTTGGCCTTGCTTTCAAATTAAGAATCGGTCAAATACTCAACTGAAACCTAAATCATAGCAGAGGATGGTTTCCATCCATCGACCTCTGGGTTATGGGCCCAGCACGCTTCCGCTGCGCCACTCTGCTGTCTTAAACTACAAGATGCTTACTCTGGTGAATATCCAGACAAACTACTTGTAACAATGTGATTTGGAACCCATCTGAAGTAGTGTGGCAGCACGGTGGTAGAGGGGTTAGTGTGTCTGCCTCACAATACGAAGGTCCTGAGTAGTCGTGAGTTCAATCCCGGCCTCGGGATCTTTCTGTGTGGAGTTTGCATGTTCTCCCCGTGACTGCGTGGGTTCCTTCCGGGTACTCCGGCTTCCTCCCAGCTCCAAAAACATGCACCTGGGGATAGGTTGATTGGCAACACTAAATTGGCCCTAGTGTGTGAATGTTGTCCGTCTATCTGTGTTGGCCCTGCGATGAGGTGGCGACTTGTCCAGGGTGTACCCCGCCTTCCGCCCAATTGTAGCTGAGATAGGCTCCAGCGCCCCCCGTGACCCTGAAGGGATTAAGTCAGTGTTTTTCAACCACTGTGCCGCGGCACACTAGTGTACCGTGAGATACTGTCTGGTGTGCCGTGGGAGATGATGTCATTTCACCTAATTGGGTTAAAAATATTTTTTGCTCACCAGTAATTATAATCCGCAAATAATGTGCCGTTGTTGAGTGTCGGTGCTGTCTAGAGCGCAGAGTAACCGTGTAATACTCTTCCATATCAGTAGGTGGCAGCAAGCAGCTAATTGCTTTGTGGATGTCGGGAACATGTTTTGTCTTGATCACAATATGCAGACGACAGCGGGAGGCAGTGTGCAGGTAAAAAGGTATCTAATGCTTAAACCATAAAAATAAACAAAAGGTGAGTGTCACTAAGAAAAGGCATTGAAGCTTAGGGATGGCTATGCAAAACCAAACTAAAACTGAACTGGCTGCAAAGTAAACAAAATCAATCATCAATCAATCAATGTTTATTTATATAGCCCTAAATCGCCAGTGTCTCAAAGGGCTGCACAAGCCAGAACAACATCCGCGGTACAGAGCCCACATAAGGGCGAGGAAAAACTCACAACCCAGTGGGACGTCGATGTGAATGACTATGAGAAACCTTGGAGAGGACCGCATATGTGGGTAACCCCCCCCCCCTCTAGGGAAGACTGGATGCAAAAAACGTCGAGTGGGTCTGACATAATATTGTGAAAGTCCAGTCCATAGTCCATAGTAGAAAACAGAATGCTGGACGACCGCAAAGACTTACAGCGTGTGGAGCAGCAGACGGCGTCCACAAAGTACATCCCGTACATGACATGACAATCAACAAGAAAATAGGAAAGACTACACACAGGAAAACACCAAAAAACTCAAAATAAGAGACAGCGTGATGTGACAGGTGGTGACAGTACACTTACCGTACTTAGAAACGAGCTATAGTAATGCATGCTTGGTTATGGTTTGTATTTATATCCAAAAATTGCGAGAACTACTTTTAACTATCAATATCGGCTGCTGAGTTTAATTTTTTTATGTTTTCCGCTAGTGGTGTGCCTCAGGATTTTTCCAATTTTTCCAAATGTGCCTTGGCTCGAAAAAGGTTGAAAAACACTGGATTAAGTGGTAGAAAATGGATGGATGGATGAAGTAGTGTTTTTTCCTGAGTCCTGGTTTAATCCACATTTATAATGGCATTTAAAAAAAAAAACATTGTAGTAAACATCAAACTCTGTGGATCCATTGGGATTTCATTCAAAACGAATAGAATTTGGCTTGCATTCACGAGGTTTGAAAACAACCTGAGAAAGTGTTACAGAAAAAACATCAAGACACTGACGGGATTTGAGCCCAACATCTCCTATTTAACAAACAGGCACCTTGACTGACCTACAGCGCCTGGAACAGCATGGGATTTCAACTCGATGTCTATAACCCTACACTGAATTAATGATAGCCATTTTGAGGCGATAACATTGATTATCAGTAATTTGCATGAGTTTAAACAAGCATGACTTGAAAGTAATGTTGCAAACGTGGCACATGTTTTAACTAGAAACTTTTTTGTAAATTTAGAGAAGGACATGGGCTGTACAAGAAAACCCTCTGACCACCGTGCTCGTGTCAAGATTTCGTCTCTGGGTGGGCTTGAACCACCATCCTCTCAGTTAACAGCCGAACGCGCTGATCGATTGCACCACAGAGACTGACTGGTTTACGTGAATAATTACTCGCCCAAAAATTATAAAATCTAATGTTACGATGTCCCGATGTCATTGTCTTTGGATGGGTGTAACTAGAAGTACACTGCTTCAGCCTTCGGTGAGTCCAATATGCCTTTTGAGTGGAATGCCTGCATCTTGCTGTTTTCACAAACATTGCTTTTGTCCCTTATGAATATTAGTTAAAATGTAATAAAATCAACAGAATGCATTGGCTGGGAATCGGACCCGGGTCTCCCGCGTGGCAGGCGAGAATTCTACCACTGAACCACCAATGCCTGTGGAGAAAAAGAGATTTATGAACTCGGTTAAGAGGAAGAACGTTTGAAATGCCGGCTGCGACAGACAAAACATGCTACAAAGTAGAACACATTCTACGTGCACAAGGGATATAACAACATCCACAAAAGGCAAGAAATGCAATCCAGTTAATAACAGTAATAAGACTAGCGAGCACCATGTATTCCATTGGCCGAAAATCAACTTGTAAGTCTTGATAAAGGTCTGCAACTTGCAGTAGTTTCCATGGTGTAGTGGTTATCACACTCGCCTCACACGCGAAAGGTCTCCTGTTCGAAACAGGGTGGAAACAAGGTCTTTTTACTTTCCTTCAACATACCAGACCACCTCATGTACAGCCGAGCACACACGACACCAAATTTAGAGGGTTCTCATATAGGCAGACCTCAGGTTTTAACATCATGAATGCTGGGTTCCATGAAAATGTCACGCACAAACCTGTGAAATTTCTCATTCCTTCAATTCACTGTATTCTCAGGGATTTGAATGGATTGCAACTGTACTGTTTAGATTGACTTTTAAGATGTTTAACATCTCATTTTTGCAGGAATCATAGGTGTAATTCCCAAAGAGTTAGAGAAGACAGCTGCAGTCTGAATGAGTGTTGGCCTTACTTTCAAATTAAGAATCGGTCAAATACTCACCTGAAACCTAAATCATAGCAGAGGACGGTTTCCATCCATCGACCTCTGGGTTATGGCCCCAGCACGCTTCCGCTGTGCCACTCTGCTGTCTTAAACTACAAGATGCTTACTCTGGTGAATATCCAGACAAACTACTTGTAACAAAGTGATTTGGAACCCATCTGAAGTAGTGTGGCAGCACGGTGGCAGAGGGGTTAGTGTGTCTACCTCACAATACGATGGTCCTGAGTAGTCGTGAGTTCAATCCCGGCCTCGGGATCTTTCTGTGTGGAGTTTGCATGTTCACTCCGGCTTCCTCCCAGCTCCAAAGACATGCACCTGGGGATAGGTTGATTGGCAACACTAAATTGGCCCTAGTGTGTGAATGTTGTCCATCTATCTGTGTTGGCCCTGCGATGAGGTGGAGACTTGACCAGGGTGTACCCCGCCTTCCGCCCGATTGTAGCTGAGATAGGCTCCAGGGCCCCCCGCGACCCCGGAGGGAATAAGTGGTAGAAAATGGATGCATGGATGAAGTAGTGTTTCTTTCTGAGTCCTGTTTTAATCCACATTTATAATGGCATTTTTTAAAAAAAAACATTGTAGTAAACATCAAACTCTGTGGATCCATTGGGATTTTATTCAAAACGAATAGAATTTGGCTTGCATTCAAGAGGTTTGAAAACAACCTGAGAAAGTGTTACAGAAAAAACATCAAGGCACTGACGGGATTTGAGCCCAACATCTCCTATTTAACAAACAGGCACCTTGAATGACAGCTACAGCGCCTGGAACAGCATGGGATTTCAACTCGATGTCTATAACCCTACACTGAATTAATGACAGCCATTTTCAGGCGATAGCATTGATTATCAGTAATTTACATGAGTTTAAACAAGCATGGCTTGAAAGTTATGTTGCAAACGTGGCACATGTTTTAACTAGAAACTTTTTTGTAAATTTAGAGAAGGACATGGGCCGTACAAGAAAACCCTCGGACCACCGTGCTCGTGTCAAGATTTCGTCTCTGGGTGGGCTTGAACCACCATCCTCTCAGTTAACAGCCGAGCGCGCTGACCGATTGCGCCACAGAGACTGACTGGTTTACGTGAATAATTACTCACCCAAAATTTATAAAATCTAATGTTACGATGTCCCGATGTCATTGTCTTTGGATGGGTGTAACTAGAAGTACACTGCTTCAGCCTTCGGTGAGTCCAATATGCCTTTTGAGTGGAATGCCTGCATCTTGCTGTTTTCACAAACATTGCTTTTGTCCCTTATGAATATTAGTTAAAATGTAATAAAATCAACAGAATGCATTGGCTGGGAATCGGACCCGGGTCTCCCGCGTGGCAGGCGAGAATTCTACCACTGAACCACCAATGCCTGTGGAGAAAAAGAGATTTATGAACTCGGTTAAGAGGAAGAACGTTTGAAATGCGGGCTGCGACAGACAAAACATGCTACAAAGTAGAACACATTCTACGTGCACAAGGGATATAACAACATCCACAAAAGGCAAGAAATGCAATCCAGCTAATAACAGTAATAAGACTAGCGAGCACCATGTATTCCATTGGCCGAAAATCAACTTGTAAGTCTTGATAAAGGTCTGAAACTTGCAGTAGTTTCCATGGTGTAGTGGTTATCACATTCGCCTCACACGCGAAAGGTCCCCTGTTCGAAACAGGGTGGAAACAAGGTCTTTTTACTTTCCTTCAACATACCTGACCACCTCATGTACAGCCGAGCACACACAACACCAAATTTAGAGGGTTCTCATATAGGCAGACCTCAGCTTTTAACATCATGAATGCTGGGTTCCATGAAAATGTCACGCACAAACCTGTGAAATTTCTCATTCCTTCAATTCACTGTATTCTCAGGGATTTGAATGGATTGCAACTGTACTGTTTAGATTGACTTTTAAGATGTTTAACATCTCATTTTTGCAGGAATCATAGGTGTAATTCCCAAAGAGTTAGAGAAGACAGCTGCAGTCTGAATGAGTGTTGGCCTTACTTTCAAATTAAGAATCGGTCAAATACTCACCTGAAACCTAAATCATAGCAGAGGACGGTTTCCATCCATCGACCTCTGGGTTATGGGCCCAGCACGCTTCCGCTGCGCCACTCTGCTGTCTTAAACTACAAGATGCTTACTCTGGTGAATATCCAGACAAACTACTTGTAACAATGTGATTTGGAACCCATCTGAAGTAGTGTGGCAGCACGGTGGAAGAGGGGTTAGTGTGTCTGCCTCACAATACGAAGGTCCTGAGTAGTCGTGAGTTCAATCCCGGCCTCGGGATCTTTCTGTGTGGAGTTTGCATGTTCTCCCCGTGACTGCGTGGGTTCCTTCCGGGTACTCCGGCTTCCTCCCAGCTCCAAAGACATGCACCTGGGGATAGGTTGATTGGCAACACTAAATTGGCCCTAGTGTGTGAATGTTGTCCGTCTATCTGTGTTGGCCCTGCGATGAGGTGGCGACTTGTCCAGGGTGTATCCCGCCTTCCGCCCAATTGTAGCTGAGATAGGCTCCAGCGCCCCCCGTGACCCTGAAGGGATTAAGTGGTAGAAAATGGATGGATGGATGAAGTAGTGTTTCTTCCTGAGTCCTGGTTTAATCCACATTTATAATGGCATTTAAAAAAAAAAACCTTGTAGTAAACATCAAACTCTGTGGATCCATTGGGATTTCATTCAAAACGAATAGAATTTGGCTTGCATTCACGAGGTTTGAAAACAACCTGAGAAAGTGTTACAGAAAAAACATCAAGACACTGACGGGATTTGAGCCCAACATCTCCTATTTAACAAACAGGCACCTTGACTGACAGCTACAGCGCCTGGAACAGCATGGGATTTCAACTCGATGTCTATAACCCTACACTGAATTAATGATAGCCATTTTGAGGCGATAACATTGATTATCAGTAATTTACATGAGTTTAAACAAGCATGACTTGAAAGTTATGTTGCAAACGTGGCACATGTTTTAACTAGAAACTTTTTTGTAAATTTAGAGAAGGACATGGGCTGTACAAGAAAACCCTCGGACCACCGTGCTCATGTCAAGATTTCGTCCCTGGGTGGGCTTGAACCACCATCCTCTTAGTTAACAGCCGGACATGCTGATCGATTGCACCACAGAGACTGACTGGTTTACGTGAATAATTACTCACCCAAAAATTATAAAATCTAATGTTACGATGTCCCGATGTCATTGTCTTTGGATGGGTGTAACTAGAAGTACACTGCTTCAGCCTTCGGTGAGTCCAATATGCCTTTTGAGTGGAATGCCTGCATCTTGCTGTTTTCACAAACATTGCTTTTGTCCCTTATGAACATTAGTTAAAATGTAATAAAATCAACAGAATGCATTGGCCGGGAATCGGACCCGGGTCTCCCGCGTGGCAGGCGAGAATTCTACCACTGAACCACCAATGCCTGTGGAGAAAAAGAGATTTATGAACTCGGTTGAGAGGAAGAACGTTTGAAATGCCGGCTGCGACAGACAAAACATGCTACAAAGTAGAACACATTCTACGTGCACAAGGGATATAACAACATCCACAAAAGGCAAGAAATGCAATCCAGCTAATAACAGTAATAAGACTAGCGAGCACCATGTATTCCATTGGCCGAAAATCAACTTGTAAGTCTTGATAAAGGTCTGAAACTTGCAGTAGTTTCCATGGTGTAGTGGTTATCACATTCGCCTCACACGCGAAAGGTCCCCTGTTCGAAACAGGGTGGAAACAAGGTCTTTTTACTTTCCTTCAACATACCTGACCACCTCATGTACAGCCGAGCACACACAACACCAAATTTAGAGGGTTCTCATATAGGCAGACCTCAGCTTTTAACATCATGAATGCTGGGTTCCATGAAAATGTCACGCACAAACCTGTGAAATTTCTCATTCCTTCAATTCACTGTATTCTCAGGGCTTTGAATGGATTGCAACTGTACTGTTTAGATTGACTTTTAAGATGTTTAACATCTCATTTTTGCAGGAATCATAGGTGTAATTCCCAAAGAGTTAGAGAAGACAGCTGCAGTCTGAATGAGTGTTGGCCTTACTTTCAAATTAAGAATCGGTCAAATACTCACCTGAAACCTAAATCATAGCAGAGGACGGTTTCCATCCATCGACCTCTGGGTTATGGGCCCAGCACGCTTCCGCTGCGCCACTCTGCTGTCTTAAACTACAAGATGCTTACTCTGGTGAATATCCAGACAAACTACTTGTAACAATGTGATTTGGAACCCATCTGAAGTAGTGTGGCAGCACGGTGGAAGAGGGGTTAGTGTGTCTGCCTCACAATACGAAGGTCCTGAGTAGTCGTGAGTTCAATCCCGGCCTCGGGATCTTTCTGTGTGGAGTTTGCATGTTCTCCTCGTGACTGCGTGGGTTCCTTCCGGGTACTCCGGCTTCCTCCCAGCTCCAAAGACATGCACCTGGGGATAGGTTGATTGGCAACACTAAATTGGCCCTAGTGTGTGAATGTTGTCCGTCTATCTGTGTTGGCCCTGCGATGAGGTGGAGACTTGACCAGGGTGTACCCCGCCTTCCGACCGATTGTAGCTGAGATAGGCTCCAGCGCCCCCCGCGACTCCGGAGGGAATAAGTGGTAGAAAATGGATGGATGGATGAAGTAGTGTTTCTTTCTGAGTCCTGGTTTAATCCACATTTATAATGGCATTTTTTTAAAAAAAACATTGTAGTAAACATCAAACTCTGTGGATCCATTGGGATTTTATTCAAAACGAATAGAATTTGGCTTGCATTCACGAGGTTTGAAAACAACCTGAGAAAGTGTTACAGAAAAAACATCAAGGCACTGACGGGATTTGAGCCCAACATCTCCTATTTAACAAACAGGCACCTTGACTGACAGCTACAGCGCCTGGAACAGCATGGGATTTCAACTCGATGTCTATAACCCTACACTGAATTAATGACAGCCATTTTGAGGCGATAGCATTGATTATCAGTAATTTACATTAGTTTAAACAAGCATGGCTTGAAAGTTATGTTGCAAACGTGGCACATGTTTTAACTAGAAACTTTTTTGTAAATTTAGAGAAGGACATGGGCCGTACAAGAAAACCCTCGGACCACCGTGCTCGTGTCAAGATTTCGTCTCTGGGTGGGCTTGAACCACCATCCTCTCAGTTAACAGCCGAACGCGCTGACCGATTGCGCCACAGAGACTGACTGGTTTACGTGAATAATTACTCCCCCCAAAATTATAAAATCTAATGTTACGATGTCCCGATGTCATTGTCTTTGGATGGGCATCTTGCGGTTGTCACAAACATTGCTTTTGTCCCTAATGAATATTTGTTAAAATGTAATAAAATCAACAGAATGCATTGGCCGGGAATCGGACCCGGGTCTCCCGCGTGGCAGGCGAGAATTCTACCACTGAACCACCAATGCCTGTGGAGCAAAAGAGATTTATGAACTCGGTTAAGAGGAAGAACGTTTGAAAGGCGGGCTGCGACAGACAAAACATGCTACAAAGTAGAACACATTCTACGTGCACAAGGGATTTAACAACATCCACAAAAGGCAAGAAATGCAATCCAGCTAATAACAGTAATAAGACTAGCGAGCACCATGTTTTCCATTGGCCGACAATCAACTTGTAAGTCTTGATAAAGGTCTGAGTCTTCCAGCAGTTTCCAAGGTGTAGTGGTTATCACATTCGCCTCACACGCGAAAGGTCCCCTGTTCGAAACAGGGTGGAAACAAGTTATTTTTACTTTCCTTCAACATACCTGACCACCTCATGTACAGCCGAGCACACACGACACCAAATTTAGAGGGTTCTCATATAGGGAGACCTAAGGCTTCAACATCATGAATGCTGGGTTCCATGAAAATGTCACGCACAAACCTGTGAAATTTCTCATTCCTTCAATTCACTGTATTCTCAGGGCTTTGAATGGATTGCAACTGTACTGTTTAGATTGACTTTTAAGATGTTTAACATCTCATTTTCGCAGGAATCATAGGTGTAATTCCCAAAGAGTTAGAGAAGACAGCTGCAGTCTGAATGAGTGTTGGCCTTGCTTTCAAATTAAGAATCGGTCAAATACTCAACTGAAACCTAAATCATAGCAGAGGATGGTTTCCATCCATCGACCTCTGGGTTATGGGCCCAGCACGCTTCCGCTGCGCCACTCTGCTGTCTTAAGCTACAAGATGCTTACTCTGGTGAATATCCAGACAAACTACTTGTAACAATGTGATTTGGAACCCATCTGAAGTAGTGTGGCAGCACGGTGGCAGAGGGGTTAGTGTGTCTGCCTCACAATACGAAGGTCCTGAGTAGTCGTGAGTTCAATCCCGGCCTCGGGATCTTTCTGTGTGGAGTTTGCATGTTCACTCCGGCTTCCTCCCAGCTCCAAAGACATGCACCTGGGGATAGGTTGATTGGCAACACTAAATTGGCCCTAGTGTGTGAATGTTGTCCATCTATCTGTGTTGGCCCTGCGATGAGGTGGCGACTTGTCCAGGGTGTACCCGCCTTCCGCCCAATTGTAGCTGAGATAGAATCCAGCGCCCCCCGTGACCCTGAAGGGATTAAGTGGTAGAAAATGGATGGATGGATGAAGTAGTGTTTCTTCCTGAGTCCTGGTTTAATCCACATTTATAATGGCATTTAAAAAAAAAAAAACATTGTAGTAAACATCAAACTCTGTGGATCCATTGGGATTTCATTCAAAACGAATAGAATTTGGCTTGCATTCACGAGGTTTGAAAACAACCTGAGAAAGTGTTACAGAAAAAACATCAAGACACTGACGGGATTTGAGCCCAACATCTCCTATTTAACAAACAGGCACCTTGACTGACAGCTACAGCGCCTGGAACAGCATGGGATTTCAACTCGATGTCTATAACCCTACACTGAATTAATGATAGCCATTTTGAGGCGATAGCATTGATTATCAGTAATTTACATGAGTTTAAACAAGCATGACTTGAAAGTTATGTTGCAAACGTGGCACATCTTTTAACTAGAAACTTTTTTGTAAATTTAGAGAAGGACATGGGCTGTACAAGAAAACCCTCGGACCACCGTGCTCATGTCAAGATTTCGTCCCTGGGTGGGCTTGAACCACCATCCTCTCAGTTAACAGCCGAACGCGCTGATCGATTGCACCACAGAGACTGACTGGTTTACGTGAATAATTACTCCCCCAAAAATTATAAAATCTAATGTTACGATGTCCCGATGTCATTGTCTTTGGATGGGTGTAACTAGAAGTACACTGCTTCAGCCTTCGGTGAGTCCAATATGCCTTTTGAGTGGAATGCCTGCATCTTGCTGTTTTCACAAACATTGCTTTTGTCCCTTATGAATATTAGTTCAAATGTAATAAAATCAACAGAATGCATTGGCCGGGAATCGGACCCGGGTCTCCCGCGTGGCAGGCGAGAATTCTACCACTGAACCACCAATGCCTGTGGAGAAAAAGAGATTTATGAACTCGGTTAAGAGGAAGAACGTTTGAAATGCCGGCTGCGACAGACAAAACATGCTACAAAGTAGAACACATTCTACGTGCACAAGGGATATAACAACATCCACAAAAGGCCAGAAATGCAATCCAGTTAATAACAGTAATAAGACTAGCGAGCACCATGTTTTCCATTGGCCGAAAATCAACTTGTAAGTCTTGATCAAGGTCTGCAACTTGCAGTAGTTTCCATGGTGTAGTGGTTATCACGTTCGCCTCACACGCGAAAGGTCCCCTGTTCGAAACAGGGTGGAAACAAGGTCTTTTTACTTTCCTTCAACATACCTGACCACCTCATGTACAGCCGAGCACACACGACACCAAATTTAGAGGGTTCTCATATAGGCAGACCTCAGGTTTTAACGTCATGAATGCTGGGTTCCATGAAAATGTCACGCACAAACCTGTGAAATTTCTCATTCCTTCAATTCACTGTATTCTCAGGGCTTTAAATGGATTGCAACTGTACTGTTTAGATTGACTTATAAGATTTTTAACATCTCATTTTTGCAGGAATCATAGGTGTAATTCCCAAAGAGTTAGAGAAGACAGCTGCAGTCTGAATGAGTGTTGGCCTTGCTTTCAAATTAAGAATTGGTCAAATACTCAACTGAAACCTAAATCATAGCAGAGGATGGTTTCGATCCATCGACCTCTGGGTTATGGGCCCAGCACGCTTCCGCTGCGCCACTCTGCTGTCTTAAACTACGAGATGCTTACTCTGGTGAGTATCCAGACAAACTACTTGTAACAATGTGATTTGGAACCCATCTGGAGTAGTGTGGCAGAACGGTGGTAGAGGGGTTAGTGTGTCTGCCTCACAATACGAAGGTCCTGAGTAGTCGTGAGTTCAATCCCGGCCTCGGGATCTTTCTGTGTGGAGTTTGCATGTTCTCGCCGTGACTGCGTGGGTTCCTTCCGGGTACTCCGGCTTCCTCCCACCTCCAAAGACATGCACCTGGGGATAGGTTGATTGGCAACACTAAATTGGCCCTAGTGTGTGAATGTTGTCCGTCTATCTGTGTTGGCCCTGCGATGAGGTGGCGACTTGTCCAGGGTGTACCCCGCCTTCCGCCCGATTGTAGCTGAGATAGGCTCCAGCGCCCCCCGCGACCCCGAAGGGAATAAGCGGCAGAAAATGGATGGATGGATGGATTCATGAGGTTTGAAAACAACCTGAGAAAATGTTACAGAAAAAACATCAAGGCACTGACGGAATTTGAGCCCAACAACTCCTATTTAACAAAGAGGCACCTTGACTGACAGATACAGCGCCTGGAACAGCATGGGATTTCAACTCGATGTCTATAACTCTACACTGAATTAATGATAGCCATTTTGAGGCGATAGCATTGATTATCAGTAATTTACATGAGTTTAAACAAGCATGGCTTGAAAGTTATGTTGCAAACGTGGCACATGTTTTAACTAGAAACTTTTTTGTAAATTTAGAGAAGGACATGGGCCGTACAAGAAAACCCTCGGACCACCGTGCTCATGTCAAGATTTCGTCCCTGGGTGGGCTTGAACCACCATCCTCTCAGTTAACAGCCAAACGCGCTGACCGATTGCGCCACAGAGACTGACTGGTTTACGTGAATAATTACTCCCCCAAAAATTATAAAATCTAATGTTACGATGTCACGATGTCATTGTCTTTGGATGGGCATCTTGCTGTTGTCACAAACATTGCTTTTGTCCCTTATGAATATTAGTTAAAATGTAATAAAATCAACAGAATGCATTGGCTGGGAATCGGACCCGGGTCTCCCGCGTGGCAGGCGAGAATTCTACCACTGAACCACCAATGCCTGTGGAGAAAAAGAGATTCATGAACTCGGTTAAGAGGAAGAACGTTTGAAATGCGGGCTGCGAAAGACAAAACATGCTACAAAGTAGAACACATTCTACGTGCACAAGGGATTTAACAACATCCACAAAAGGCAAGAAAAGCCATCCAGCTAATAACAGTAATAAGACTAGTGAGCACCATGTTTTCCATTGGCCGAAAATCAATTTGTAAGTCTTGATAAAGGTCTGCATCTTGCAGCAGTTTCCATGGTGTAGTGGTTATCACATTCGCCTCACACGCGAAAGGTCCCCTGTTCGAAACAGGGTGGAAACAAGGTCTTTTTACTTTCCTTCAACATACCTGACCACCTCATGTACAGCCGAGCACACACGACACTAAATTTAGAGGGTTCTCATATAGGCAGACCTCAGGCTTTAACATTATGAATGCTGGGTTCCATGAAAATGTCACGCACAAACCTGTGAAATTTCTCATTCCTTCAATTCACTGTATTCTCAGGGCTTTGAATGGATTGCAACTGTACTGTTTAGATTGACTTTTAAGATGTTTAACATCTCATTTTAGCAGGAATCATAGGTGTAATTCCCAGAGGTGTGGACTCGAGTCACATGACTTGGACTCGAGTCAGACTCGAGTCATGAATTTGATGACTTTAGACTCGACTTGACAAAATGTAAAAAGACTTGCAACTCGACTTAGACTTTAACATCATTGACTTGTGACTTCACTTGGACTTGAGCTTTTTGACTTGACATGACTTGACATGACTTGCTACTTTCCCCAAAACCCAAAGATTAAAAAGTTATTCGGGAGCGCTTCGTATTTTTCATTGTGTACTTGTCTATCAGCGTTGCGTGTGTCAGCGTGTGTGCTGCATGTCAAGCGTGTGTGCTGTCAGTACAATAGCCAATCAAATTTGATCTACGTTGTTTTCGTCCTACTGCATTCATCCAATCAAATTGCAGGAAAACCGATGAAGAAGAAATGTCCAAACCACACGCCAGTGAACAAAAAATGATACCTAAAATAATTTCGTTTGGGTATAAAAATTACGAGGTGGTCAACACAAAACGGTTTGCAGTATGCAACACATGCGGTTCGAAAATTACTGATGGAGAGGCAACAACTTCCAACTTCGTCCGACATTTGAAGTTGCACAAAGAACGGTAAGTTTTGAATGTAAGCTAACGTTCATTGGCTAAGTAACGTGACTTTTATTTGCTGTGTAGTTAAATCAGTGAGGCTGTAAACTCACTGCTAACGTTATAACGTTATTGCAAACACGGGAATCTGTTGTAGTTCACTACCTTATTCATACTTTTTGTTCAGTGATTTTTTTAAGCAGGGTTACGTTAGTCAATATATCACACAAAGTAACGTAACGTTAGACGGCGGTCAGCAGCACCGCGTATTTTAGCCACCTAAAAAAAGTCAAAAATAGTAAAATAAAGGTCAGTTAAAATGTATACTATATTATGACTATGTGTACCGTTTTAGCTAGCTTTCCGACATACTGCTGGTTGTTTACCTCAGTGGTCCCCAACCACCGGGCCGCGGCCCGGTACCGGTCCGTGGATCGATTGGTACCGGGCCGCACAAGAAATTAAAAAAAAAAAAAAAAAAAGTTTTTAAAAAAAAAAAATTAAATCAACATAAAAAAACACAAGATACACTTACAATTAGTGCACCAACCCAAAAAACCTCCCTCCCCCATTTACACTCATTGGCACAATCATTCACACTCATTCGCACAAAAGGGTTGTTTATTTCTGTTATTAATATTTCTGGTTCCTACATTTTACATCAATATAGATCAGGGGTGGGCAATTAATTTTTACTGGGGGCCGCATGAGCAACCCGAGCACTGCTGGAGGGCCACACCGACAATATTTCAATTAAATTTTGCTTAAATTATTTTTGATATACCGTAAGATAAAAAATAATAATATTGTCATTTAACCTAACTTATCTTTATTCAAAAGCAGATGGCTTTTGATGGTTTTATTTTTAACACTTTCTTACACAACGCTTCCTGATGTGTAATACCATGCAAAAATTTAAATTTCTGTCACTTTATCCTGCATCCTCTTTGTTGTGAACGTGGCACGCCTGCAAGGTGATTGGCGAAGAAGGAGGAAGCGTTGCTGTTGCGGAAATGAGGAGTGAGGATAGCTGTGCGTGTGGAAAGAATGAAAAAAGTTGAGCTGTGTTAGTATAGGTTGCTCAATAAAAGTTTAAAAAGAGCTTCAGACTTGGTGTGCACTTCTTCTGGATGCTACAATTGATGTTAGAAGTGGGATGAAATGCCTCCCAGTTCGCCTTGCCATCAAACCTGGGAGTCTTCATTGAGGGCGGAATTCCCCCATGGCACCTGTAGACACTGCCCCTCTCTCTGTCTCTCTCTCTCTCTCTCTCTGCTGCGAGCTCCTCACGTGGCACGTACCTCTCGATGACGTAGCAGGCTGCGCACACAATTAAGCAGCGCAGTATGCGCAAAGTTTTACTTCTGACACCAATTGTAGCGTCCAGAAGAAGTGCACACCAAGTCTGAAGCTCTTTTTAAACTTTTATTGAGCAAGCTATACTAACACAGCTCAACTTATCTCGTTCCTTCAACACGCACATATCCTCACTCCTCATTTACGCAACTCAAGACAACATCAACTTCAGCAGGTCGTTACACTATATTCTTCAAACACAGCAACATGTGTACTACAAATTAAGCACATGGCTTTACCTTTACTTGGCAGTCCATGTCTTGTTGAAACACCTTTTCTTTTTTTAGCGTCTCGGGGATAACCGGGCATCACTTGTCGCTGTGCGCCTTCCCTCACAGGACATACACGCCCATAAATGACACTTTTCAAAATAAAAGCAGCACAGTTGTATGCACGACATAGATGTTTTTGTAAATTTATTTTGTAATTTGTGATTGCCGCTGCGCGCACGAGCATACGTCCACACGGAAGTCATACAAATAACGCTTTTCAAAACAAAAGCAGCACCGTTGTATTGCACACTCGAGATAGATACTTTTTTAAATTTATTTTGTAATTTATGATTGGCCTCACGCGGGCCGGACAGGGACGTATAAAGGGCCGGATGCGGCCCGCGGGCCGCAGAATGCCCAGGTCTGATATAGATCAATACAGTCTGCAGGGATACAGTCCGTAAGCACACATGATTGTATTTTTTAATGACAAAAAAATAAAATACAAATTTACATAATGTAAATAATTCAATGTATATACTCCAATTATTAACTTGTGTGATGACTGTATTATGCTGATAGTATATATTTGTACCATGAATTGATTAACGTGGACCCCGACTTAACCAGTTGAAAAACGTATTCGGGTGTTACCATTTAGTGGTCAATTGTACGGAATATGTACTGTACTGTGCAATCTACTAATAAAAGTTTCAATCAATCAATAGCTGCTGACCCCATCCACAGCAATGTAAAGCCTAAGTCGTGTGCTGGTAGCCTGTCTACTTCTCTCTATTGTGAGTGGGTTGCCCGTCATTTTCCGTGTAGTCCCTCATACAACCCCACTTCACAAATCCCAAACTATCCCTTCAACTCGAAATAAGTTTTAAAATACATGACTAGTGCAGCAACTGTAACCTAATGTTTACCACACACACACACTGTTAAGATTGATATTAATAATATGAGTAATAAAGAGTAGTTTCAGTACTTTTCATATGTGGCTATAAGGGATTTTCTGACATCTGTTTAATATGCTTACAGATTTCAAGAATACCTGATGAACAAAAGCATCACAAATGGACCACAACAGCCTTCAATCTCGCAGTTCCTGGACAATCGTGTCGGGCATTACAGTATGACTCATCCACAGCAGAAAGCTGTCACCAATGCAATACTGTCTGACTTGATTATTGATTGCAACTTGCCCCTGTCTATTGTGGAAAACAAGAGTTTTCGCCACTTTCTGACAGTACTTGACAGCAAGTACACCCCAGTGTGTCGCAGAACACTGACATCAAAAACAGAGAACCTCACTGAAGAAAGACGATCAAAATTAAAAACCCAATTGAGCCACACTGACCATGTTTCAGTGACTGTCGACATTTGGTCTGACCGAAAGATGAGGGGATTCCTCGGTGTCACTGTGCACTGGATGGACAAAGAGGCAGAGAGGATACAGCTCAAGTCCAATCTCTTGGCTTGTGAGCGCTTCAAAGGCTCACATACAGCTGAACGAATCTGTGACAAATTTGAGGCTATATGTGATGAATACAACATTAAAGCTAAACTGGACTACATTATTAGTGACAATGCTGCTAACATGCGAAAAGCATTCACTGTGTGCTTCCCCAGTGAAAAAGAGGATGACGATGATGGAGATCATCTGGATGACCCTGAGCTCTGGTGTGATTTAACCGTGGAAGATCAGCAAACGGTAGATGTTGCTATGGCAAAGAAAAAGCGCTTGCAGTGTTTTGCACACACTCTTCAGCTGGTGGTGGGAGATGGTTTGAAAGAAACAAAAGTGGTATCTCCTTCTCTTTCGAAGTTATCTAAACTCAGCTCACTGCTGCACACAAGCACAACATTCAAAGATGTGTTTGATGCTGAATTTGGGGAACAGAAAGGCATCCCTGCTGCAGTCAACACAAGATGGAACTCAACACTGAGGCAAGCGAAGGCTGTTCTCCAGTGCAATCATGTAAGGCTCTGTGCTGTTCTAGAAAAGGCTGGGCACAGGGAGTTGTCATTCACAGCACGGGAGTGGAATCTGTTGAAAGATTTGGTGGACATCTTGAAGCCATTTGGAGAAGCAACTGATTTGACACAGGGGGAGAAGGTCATCACAATCAGTGCTGTTGTTCCATCCATCTTGTCCCTCAACCACCACCTTGAGAAACTGAAGCCTCAGGTCTGTTTTCTGAGCAGCCTGGTCAGAAGTCTCCAGACATCCCTGAACAAAAGATTTCTTGGAATCTTCATCAATGTGAAAATGGCCAGGACACAAGATGGGATCACTGCTCCCTTTTCAGATCCAGTCTACCTCAAAGCAGCTGTCTTGGATCCAGCCTTTTCTCTGTTGTGGGTGGAGCCCCATGTGCTGGTCAGTCGTGACGTCAAGGCAGAGGTGGCAGAAGAGGTTAAAGGTAAATGTAACTGAGTCTAATGTAACTTTTTCCCTCATAATCTGATCTAACTGACTGCAGCAATAACTAAGTATTTCAGTCTAGCACACTGCATCACCAACACAAATGGTAATGATAAGGTCTCTTGTTTCTGCTATTGTTTTTACATGTTTACCAGAATTGATCCTGCAAGATGCTGCAGAGACTGAGCAACCTGCGCCTCTTGTTGATGAAAAAGAGCAAGGGGACCTTGGAGAAGGAGAAGGGCTGTTTGCTGCTTACCACAAGAGACAGAAGAAGGATGTTGGGACTACTCCAGCACTACAGCTAAGTCACTACCTTGACATAGCTGAAGGACAGAATGCCCTTTTGTTCTGGGCATTGAACATGAAGACTCTTCCTTCACTGTTCCGAGTGGCCATGAGAGTCTTGGCAGTGCCTGCCTCCAGTGCTCCAGTGGAGCGAGTTTTCAGCCATGGTGGCACCATACTACGCCCCCATCGTGCACAAATGCCTGACAGACTCTTGGCCAATTTGGTCTTTTGCAAATGCAATGCAGCATATGGCCCTGACATATAAAAAGTACAACCTTTTTGTTATGTTATATGTCATGTTTTTTCAATGTTAACACTTTTGTACAAATAAGTACAGTTGCACTTTATTTTTCAAATGTGTTTATTCTGTAAAGGAATGAGTCAAATGTTTAAAATGACTGGTTAATAGTGCTATTATAAAGTGCAATGTCAGCACAATTTTCTTTCCTGCAATTTAAAATGCACTTGTTTTAATAAATAAATACAGCGTTTGAAAAGCATACACAATCTGTGTTAATATATTAGTCTGTGTGTTAGGGTATGGTGATGTGGATCCCAAGGATGCAGAGACGAGTTTGGGTTTACAATTGTTCTTCCTCTTTATTTGGCGGAAGCACAAGGTAGCAAAAAACAATGGCGATGGTGGAAAACACAACACACCATGTAACAAACTACTGAGAGAGAAAAAACACAAAACTAAAAGCGCTAGACAAGGCTAGGAAAAATATACTTCATGAGAGAAGTAATAAAACAAGGTACCAAAATAAAACGCTAGACAAGGCTAGGATTATACGGGCCAACCTGAGGTGAAAGGTTCGCGACTTAGTGAGTCCTCTTGCACGACCAACCGTTTGGTAGCAATGGCAAAGTTCCGGCGCTCACCGGCCGTCAGCAGCCAGTTAAAATAGGCTGCTGCTAATCAAGCTCAGGTGTGTGCTGCTGCCTTGCGTCAGCTGCACTCCATACTGTGGATGAGAGAGAGAGTGAACATGGTGCAGACAATAGAAATGAACAAGGAAATTTCAGATTACCACAGTACCCCCCCCCCCCCCCTCAACGGACGCCTCCTGGCGGCCTACCTGGCTTGTCTGGGAATCGAACGTAAAATTCCTTGATCAAGTCTTTGTCAATAATAAGCGATCTAGAAATCCATGACCGCTCCTCCGGGCCGTACCCCTCCCAGTCCACCAGGTATTGGAATCCCCTGCCCCTTCTTCTTACATCCAAGATGGTGTTTACTGTAAACGCTGGGTGACCTTCAACCAGCCTGGGTGGAGGAGGCGGTACCTCAGGAGGACTGAGCGGGCTGGATGAGACAGGCTTAATGCGGGACACGTGAAAAACAGGATGGCATTTAAGAGATCTTGGGAGACGGAGTTTGACTGCAACACGGTTGATTATCTTGACAATGGGGAATGGTCCAATGAACCTGGGAGCCAGTTTCCTAGAGTCGGTGGCCAATGGTAGGTCCCGAGACGATAACCAGACCTTCTGTCCCAACTGGTAGTGTGGGGCTGGTGTGCGATGTCGGTTGGCTAAGACCTGGTTCCTGGCCGATGTTCTTTTTAACGCAGCCCTGGTGTTGCGCCAAGCCTGGTGAGCCCGACGCAGGTGTGCCGTTACGGATGGTACGTCGGCATTGGGTTGGGTAGAAGGAAAAACTGGGGGTTGGAAACCATAGGCGACATGAAATGGAGACAGACCGGTGGCGGAGCTAATGAGAGAGTTGTGAGCGTATTCTATCCATGGGAGATTTTCAGACCAGGTTGCGGGTTGCTGATGACAAGTGCACCGGATGGCCGCCTCCAGGTCTTGGTTGGTCCGCTCGGTCTGTCCATTGCTCTGAGGGTGGTAGCCGGAGGATAGGCTAGGGGAGGCCCCCAGAGACTTGCAGAATGCTCTCCAGACGGCCGAGGAAAACTGTGGCCCTCTGTTGGATACAACATCAGTGGGGATGCCGTGCAGCCGGAAAGCGTGGAGCACTAATAATTGGGCTGTTTCAAGAGCAGACGGCAGCTTGGGGAGGGCTACGAAATGGGCCATCTTCGAGAACCGGTCCACAATGGTCAAAATGGTGTCGCTTCCCTCAGAGGGGGGCAGTCCTGTGACAAAATCCACAGCTATGTGTGACCATGGGCGGGAGGGGATGGGTAATGGGTGTAGCAGTCCTGCTGGGGCCTGGTGGGATGCCTTGTTCCGGGAGCAGACCCGACATGCTGCCACAAACGCCTTCGTATCTGCCAGAATGGATGGCCACCAAAAACGCTGGGAGAGGATAAAACTGGTGCGACGAATGCCTGGATGGCAAGCGATCTTCGACCCATGTGCCCAATCCAGAACGCTGGAACGGAGCCGAGGAACCACAAACAGCCGACCTGGTGGGCAGCCCCGCGGAGATGTGTCTGACTTCAGGGCCTCCAAGACCTGCCGCTCGATGTCCCACTGGAGTCCCCCAATGAAGTGGGTATGGGGAACAATAGGTTCAGGTGAGGAATCTTCCAAGGACGAAGAGTAGACACGGGACAGGGCATCGGGCTTCCCATTCTGAGAACCAGGTCGGAAAGTGATGATAAAGTTAAAACGGGTCAGAAATAGTGCCCACCTGGCCTGGCGAGGGTTCAGTCTCTGTGCGGTCCTTAAGTAGGACAGGTTCTTGTGGTCCGTGTAGACGATGAATGGTAGCTCCGCCCCTTCCAGCCAGTGTCTCCACTCCTGAAGGGCCAAGATGACCGCCAGAAGCTCCCTGTTGCCAATGTCATAATTCTTCTCGGCAGGGGATAGGCGACGAGAGAAGAAAGCACAGGGGTGCAACTTCTGGTCGCTGGTAGATTGCTGGGAGAGTACGGCCCCTACACCTGAATCAGAAGCGTCCACTTCAACAAAAAATTGGAGAGAACGGTCAGAGTAACAAAGCACAGGAGCCGAAGTAAACAATCTTTTTAGCCTTAGGAACGCGGAATTAGCATCGGGTGTCCATTCAAACAGAACCTTAGTAGAAGTTAGCCTCGTAAGTGGCTCAGCGACGCGACTAAAATTGCGAATAAATCGCCGATAAAAATTAGAGAAGCCCAAGAATCTCTGGAGGTGCTTCTTGGACACCGGAGTGGGCCAGTCTACTACTGCTTTGACCTTAGCAGGGTCCGGTCTGAGTCTACCCTCCTCAATGATAAATCCTAAGAAGGGTATGGAAGATGAGTGAAACTCGCATTTTTCTGCCTTGACGAACAGTTTATTTTCGAGCAAACGTTGAAGGACTAACCGAACCTGCTGCACATGTTCGTCAAATGTCGAAGAATAAATTAATATGTCGTCCAGGTAAACGAAGAGAAACCGCCCTGTCATGTCCCGAAAAATATCATTAATGAAGCCCTGAAAAACGCCAGGTGCATTTGTAAGTCCAAACGGCATGACAAGATACTCAAAATGTCCGAGAGGAGTGTTGAATGCGGTCTTCCATTCATCCCCCTCTCGGATGCGAACTAGATGGTACGCGTTACGTAGATCGAGTTTAGTAAAAAACCTTGCGGACTGTAAAGGAGTAAATGCAGAATCAAGGAGAGGAAGAGGATACTTATTCTTGACAGTAATCAGATTAAGAGCGCGGTAGTCTATACAAGGCCGTAGGGACTTGTCCTTCTTTTCGACAAAAAAAAATCCGGCGGCTACTGGTGCGGTCGAGGGGCGAATGAGGCCCGCAGCTATTGAAGTGTTTATGTATTCCTCTAGTGCTTTGAGTTCGGTGTTCGACACCTTGTACAAACGGGTCGATGGTAAAGCCGCTCCGGCTAGCAAATCGATACCACAATCGTAGGGTCGGTGGGGGGGAAGTGAGAGTGCTCCATCTTTGCTAAACACCGCTCTTAAGTCATGGTAGTTTGTGGGCACGTTTGTCAAGTCTATGTTCTCTACAACGGTGGTAGGTGGCGGTGTGTGAGATCCCGCTGCGGAACGGAGACAATGTAGGTGGCAGGTAACACTCCAATTAATAATGGCCGACCGAGGCCAGTCTATGCTCGGGTTATGCTTCTGTAACCAGGTTAACCCAAGAATGATGGGCGCGGACCGTGATGGCACAATCAAAAAAATTATTTTCTCACAATGATTTCCAGACAAGCGCAGGTTGAGTGGGAGTGTCTGGTGGGTTATGCTGGCTAATAGGCGCCCATCTAGAGAATACACCCTCTTGGGTACATACAGTTTTACAACAGGAATCTTATGGAGTCTCATGAACTCAAAATCCAAAAAGTTATCATCTGCTCCCGAGTCAATGAGAGCGCAAATGTCTATTTGTTGGTTAGGCCAAGAAAGAGTACCTTTTAGCTGCATTCTGCCTGCGGCCAACGAAGGAGAACGGCGACCTCTGGTGGACGTGTCCTCTGGCGAGTGAGGGCGCACTCGTGGCCGTGCGGCGGGGCGCGGCAGTTCCTTGCAGCGGGAGATGAGGTGATCAGCGCCTCCACAGTATAGGCAGAGTTGGAGGCGAAAACGGCGTTCCCTCTCGGCGGTGGTGAGTCGACGACCTCCCAGTTGCATTGGCTCGTCTATCTGCCATGAAGGAGAGGTGTCTTCGGGGACGAGTTGCTCCGTCTTGCAGATGGCGGGTCTAGCAGGCGCTGATTGGCTGCTAGGTGGGGCTTGTCTTCCCCGTCGATCCCTCCTCTCCTCTAGTAGGCGGAAGTCGATTTGCACCGCCAGCTCAATTAGATCATCCAGGTTCGTCGGGAGTGACAGCGGGATCATCATATGACGAATTTCGTCCGCGAGACCCAGGAAGAAGGCGTCCAACAACGCCGAGGGACCCCAGTCACAGTCGGCCGCCATGGTGCGGAACTCGATCGCGTAATCCGCGACCCGTCGTGAACCCTGTTGCAGCCGGAAAAGGGATCTCGCTGCCTCTCTACCTGGGAGTCGTCGTTGGAATATTTGCTTCAAGGACTTGGAAAAGTTCGCGTATGTGGAGCTGGAGGTGGTCTGACGGTTCCATTCGGCAGTCGCCCAGGTGCCAGCACGGCCAGACAGGTGAGAGATCACAAACGCTACTTTAGCCCGCTCAGAGGTGAAAGCGGACGCGTTTAGCTCAAAATGGAGTTCACACTGCGTCAGGAATTGTCTTACGTCTTCCTTTTCCCCGGAAAAACGTTCGGGTCGGGAAAGCCGTATATTGCTAGTACTAGCGGGTTGTGTAGGCTGGGTGGATGCCTGGTCAGGCACGGTGGTCGAGGTGGGTACGACGGTGGCTAACAGCATGTTGATTCGCTCCAACATGGCGTCTTGACGCTCCGACATCCCCTGTAGACCTCGGCTCAGGTGGTCAAGCTGGTCCCCCTGCTGGTTGATCCTTTGAGCCTGGCCTTGCAATGCTCTTTTCCAGGAGTCTGTCTCTGCGGGTTCCATCGTTTTGGCCGGAACTTTCTGTTAGGGTATGGTGATGTGGATCCCAAGGATGCAGAGACGAGTTTGGGTTTACAATTGTTCTTCCTCTTTATTTGGCGGAAGCACAAGGTAGCAAAAAACAATGGCGATGGTGGAAAACACAACACACCATGTAACAAACTACTGAGAGAGAAAAAACACAAAACTAAAAGCGCTAGACAAGGCTAGGAAAAATATACTTCATGAGAGAAGTAATAAAACAAGGTACCAAAATAAAACGCTAGACAAGGCTAGGATTATACGGGCCAACCTGAGGTGAAAGGTTCGCGACTTAGTGAGTCCTCTTGCACGACCAACCGTTTGGTAGCAATGGCAAAGTTCCGGCGCTCACCGGCCGTCAGCAGCCAGTTAAAATAGGCTGCTGCTAATCAAGCTCAGGTGTGTGCTGCTGCCTTGCGTCAGCTGCACTCCATACTGTGGATGAGAGAGAGAGTGAACATGGTGCAGACAATAGAAATGAACAAGGAAATTTCAGATTACCACACTGTGGTTAAAAGGACTTGAAAGGACTTGAAACTCAAAATGCAGGACCTGGGACTTGACTTGAGACTTTCCAGTCTTGACTTTGGACTTGACTCGGGACTTGCCTGTCTTGACTCGAGACTTGACTCGGACTTGAGGGCAAAGACTTGAGACTTACTTGTGACTTGCAAAACAATGACTTGGTCCCACCTCTGGTAATTCCCAAAGAGTTAGAGAAGACAGCTGCAGTCTGAATGAGTGTTGGCCTTACTTTCAAATTAAGAATCGGTCAAATACTCACCTGAAACCTAAATCATAGCAGAGGACGGTTTCCATCCATCAACCTCCGGGTTATGGGCCCAGCACGCTTCCGCTATGCCACTCTGCTGTCTTAAACTACAAAATGCTTACTCTGGTGAATATCCAGACAAACTACTTGTAACAAAGTGATTTGGAACCCATCTGAAGTAGTGTGGCCGCACGGTGGCAGAGGGGTTAGTGTGTCTGCCTCACAATACGAAGGTCCTGAGTAGTCGTGAGTTCAATCCCGGCCTCGGGATCTTTCTGTGTGGAGTTTGCATGTTCACTCCGGCTTCCTCCCAGCTCCAAAGACATGCACCTGGGGATAGGTTGATTGGCAACACTAAATTGGCCCTAGTGTGTGAATGTTGTCCATCTATCTGTGTTGGCCCTGCGATGAGGTGGAGACTTGACCAGGGTGTACCCCGCCTTCCGCCCGATTGTAGCTGAGATAGGCTCTAGCGCCCCCCGCGACCCCGGAGGGA
This sequence comes from Entelurus aequoreus, assembly GCF_033978785.1. Classification (NCBI taxonomy): domain Eukaryota; kingdom Metazoa; phylum Chordata; class Actinopteri; order Syngnathiformes; family Syngnathidae; genus Entelurus; species Entelurus aequoreus. Next base: position 23,294,768 of record NC_084746.1, read on the forward strand.
ATAAGTGGTAGAAAATGGATGGATGGATGAAGTAGTGTTTCTTTCTGAGTCCTGGTTTAATCCACATTTATAATGGCATTTTTTTTAAAAAAACATTGTAGTAAACATCAAACTCTGTGGATCCATTGGGATTTTATTCAAAACGAATAGAATTTGGCTTGCATTCACGAGGTTTGAAAACAACCTGAGAAAGTGTTACAGAAAAAACATCAAGACACTGACGGGATTTGAGCCCAACATCTCCTATTTAACAAACAGGCACCTTGACTGACAGCTACAGCGCCTGGAACAGCATGGGATTTCAACTCGATGTCTATAACCCTACACTGAATTAATGACAGCCATTTTGAGGCGATAGCATTGATTATCAGTAATTTACATGAGTTTAAACAAGCATGGCTTGAAAGTTATGTTGCAAACGTGGCACATGTTTTAACTAGAAACTTTTTTGTAAATTTAGAGAAGGACATGGGCCGTACAAGAAAACCCTCGGACCACCGTGCTCGTGTCAAGATTTCGTCTCTGGGTGGGCTTGAACCACCATCCTCTCAGTTAACAGCCGAACGCGCTGACCGATTGCGCCACAGAGACTGACTAGTTTACGTGAATAATTACTCCCCCAAAAATTTTAAATCTAATGTTACGATGTCCCGATGTCATTGTCTTTGGATGGGCATCTTGCGGTTGTCACAAACATTGCTTTTGTCCCTTATGAATATTTGTTAAAATGTAATAAAATCAACAGTATGCATTGGCCGGGAATCGGACCCGGGGCTCCCGCGTGGCAGGCGAGAATTCTACCACTGAACCACCAATGCCTGTGGAGCAAAAGAGATTTATGAACTCGGTTAAGAGGAAGAACGTTTGAAAGGCGGGCTGCGACAGACAAAACATGCTACAAAGTAGAACACATTCTACGTGCACAAGGGATTTAACAACATCCACAAAAGGCAAGAAATGGAATCCAGCTAATAACAGTAATAAGACTAGCGAGCACCATGTATTCCATTGGCTGAAAATCAACTTGTAAGTCTTGATAAAGGTCTGAGTCTTGCAGTAGTTTCCATGGTGTAGTGGTTATCACATTCGCCTCACACGCGAAAGGTCCCCTGTTCGAAACAGGGTGGAAACAAGGTCTTTTTACTTTCCTTCAACATACCTGACCACCTCATGTACAGCCGAGCACACACGACACCAAATTTAGAGGGTTCTCATATGGGCAGACCTCAGGCTTCAACATTATGAATGCTGAGTTCCATGAAAATGTCACGCACAAACCTGTGAAATTTCTCATGAATTCTATTCACTGTATTCTCGGGGCTTTAAATGGATTGCAACTGTACTGTTTAGATTGACTTTTAAGATGTTTAACATCTCATTTTAGCAGGAATCATAGGTGCAATTCCCAAAGAGTTAGAGAAGACAGCTGCAGTCTGAATGAGTGTTGGCCTTGCTTTCAAATTAAGAATCGGTCAAATACTCAACTGAAACCTAAATGATAGCAGAGGATGGTTTCGATCCATCGACCTTGATTTGGAACCCATCTGAAGTAGTGTGGCAGCACAGTGGAAGAGGGGTTAGTGTGTCTGCCTCACAATACGAAGGTCCTGAGTAGTCGTGAGTTCAATCCCGGCCTCGGGATCTTTCTGTGTGGAGTTTGCATGTTCTCCCCGTGACTGCGTGGGTTCCTTCCGGGTACTCCGGCTTCCTCCCACCTCCAAAGACATGCACCTGGGGATAGGTTGATTGGCAACACTAAATTGGCCCTAGTGTGTGAATGTTGTCCGTCTATCTGTGTTGGCCCTGCGATGAGGTGGCGACTTGTCCAGGGTGTACCCCGCCTTCCGCCCAATTGTAGCTGAGATAGGCTCCAGCGCCCCCTGTGACCCTGAAGGGAATAAGTGGTAGAAAATGGATGGATGGATGAAGTAGTGTTTCTTCCTGAGTCCTGGTTTAATCCACATTTATAATGGCATTTAAAAAAAACAACATTGTAGTAAACATCAAACTCTGTGGATCCATTGGGATTTCATTCAAAACGAATAGAATTTGGCTTGCATTCACGAGGTTTGAAAACAACCTGAGAAAGTGTTACAGAAAAAACATCAAGACACTGACGGGATTTGAGCCCAACATCTCCTATTTAACAAACAGGCACCTTGACTGACCTACAGCGCCTGGAACAGCATGGGATTTCAACTCGATGTCTATAACCCTACACTGAATTAATGATAGCCATTTTGAGGCGATAACATTGATTATCAGTAATTTACATGAGTTTAAAGGCCTACTGAAACCCACTACTACCGACCACGCAGCCTGATAGTTTATATATCAATGATGAAATCTTAACATTATAACACATGCCAATACGGCCGGGTTAACTTATAAAGTGACATTTTAAATTTGCCGCTAAACTTCCGGTTCGAAACGCCTCTGAGGATGACGTATGCGCGTGACGTAGCCCGGCGAACACGGGTATGCCTTCCACATTGAAGCCAATACGAAAAAGCTCTGTTTTCATTTCATAATTCCACAGTATTCTGGACATCTGTGTTCGTGAATCTGTTTCAATCATGTTCATTGCATTATGAAGAAGGAAGCTGAGCAAGCAAAGAAGAAAGTTGTCAGTGCGAAATGGACGTATTTTTCGAACGTAGTCAGCCACAACAGTACACAGCCGGCACTTCTTTGTTTACATTCCCGAAAGATGCAGTCAAGATGGAAGAACTCGGATAACAGATACTCTAACCAGGAGGACATTTGACTTGGATACACAGACGCCTGTAGAGAACTGGGACAACACAGACTCTTACCAGGATTACTTTGATTTGGATGACAAAGACGCAGACGTGCTACTGTGAGTATGCAGCTTTGGCTTTTTTTTGCGTATGTACGTAACTTTTTTAAAATATATAAGCTTTATGAACCTTGGGTTAGGTGAACGGTCTTTTGGGCTGAGTGATTGTGTGTGTTGATCATGTGTTTGAATTGTATTGGCGTGTTCTATGGAGCTAGGAGCTAGCAGAGGAGCTAGCATAACACGTACCGTACCTACGTGCGCGTCACGTACGTAACTTTTTAAAAACATATAAGCTTTATGAACCTTGGGTTAGGTGAACGGTCTTTTGGGCTGAGTGATTGTGTGTGTTGATCAGGTGTTTGAATTGTATTGGCGTGTTCTATGGAGCTAGGAGCTAGCAGAGGAGCTAGGAGCTAGCATAACAAACACGCAGGTGTTATTATGCAGGATTAATTTGTGGCATATTAAATATAAGCCTGGTTGTGTTGTGGCTAATAGAGTATATATATGTCTTGTGTTTATTTACTGTTGTAGTCATTCCCAGCTGAATATCAGGTACCGTGAGTATGCAGCCTTGGCTGCTAAACATTCGATAACTTGACCGTATGTGCGCGTCACGTACGTAACTTTTTAAAAATATATAAGCTTTATGAACCTTGGGTTAGGTAAACGGTCTTTTGGGCTGAGTGATTGTGTGTGTTGATCAGGTGTTTGAATTGTATTGGCGTGTTCTATGGAGCTAGGAGCTAGCAGAGGAGCTAGGAGCTAGCATAACAAACACGCAGGTGTTTTTATGCAGGATTAATTTGTGGCATATTAAATATAAGCCTGGTTGTGTTGTGGCTAATAGAGTATATATATGTCTTGTGTTTATTTACTGTAGTAGTCATTCCCAGCTGAATATCAGGTCACCCCCGGCTCTCACAGCATCTTCCCTATCTGAATAGCTTCAACTCCCCACTAGTCCTTCACTTGCACTTTACTCATCCACAAATCTTTCATCCTCGCTCAAATTAATGGGGAAATTGTCGCTTTCTCGGTCCGAATCTCTCTCACTTCATGCGGCCATCATTGTAAACAATAGGGAACTTTGCGTATATGTTCAACTGACTACGTCACGCTACTTCCGGTAGGTGCAAGCCTTTTTTTTATCAGATACCAAAAGTTGCAATCTTTATCGTCGTTGTTCTATACTAAATCCTTTCAGCAAAAATATGGCAATATCGCGAAATGATCAAGTATGACACATAGAATAGATCTGCTATCCCCGTTTAAATAAAAAAAATTCATTTCAGTAGGCCTTTAAACAAGCATGACATGAAAGTTATGTTGCAAACGTGGCACATGTTTTAACTAGAAACTTTTTTGTAAATTTAGAGAAGGACATGGGCTGTACAAGAAAACATCATCTCAAGATTTCGTCCCTGGGTGGGCTTGAACCACCATCCTCTCAGTTAACAGCCGGACGCGCTGATCGATTGCACCACAGAGACTGACTGGTTTACGTGAATAATTACTCGCCCAAAAATTATAAAATCTAATGTTACGATGTCCCGATGTCATTGTCTTTGGATGGGTGTAACTAGAAGTACACTGCTTCAGCCTTCGGTGAGTCCAATATGCCTTTTGAGTGGAATGCCTGCATCTTGCTGTTTTCACAAACATTGCTTTTGTCCCTTATGAATATTAGTTAAAATGTAATAAAATCAACAGAATGCATTGGCCGGGAATCGGACCCGGGTCTCCCGCGTGGCAGGCGAGAATTCTACCACTGAACCACCAATGCCTGTGGAGACAAAGAGATTTATGAACTCGGTTAAGAGGAAGAACGTTTGAAATGCGGGCTGCGACAGACAAAACATGCTACAAAGTAGAACACATTCTACGTGCACAAGGGATATAACAACATCCACAAAAGGCAAGAAATGCAATCCAGCTAATAACAGTAATAAGACTAGCGAGCACCATGTATTCCATTGGCCGACAATCAACTTGTAAGTCTTGATAAAGGTCTGAGTCTTCCAGCAGTTTCCATGGTGTAGTGGTTATCACATTCGCCTCACACGCGAAAGGTCCCCTGTTCGAAACAGGGTGGAAACAAGGTCTTTTTACTTTCCTTCAACATACCTGACCACCTCATGTACAGCCGAGCACACACGACACCAAATTTAGAGGGTTCTCATATAGGCAGACCTCAGGTTTTAACATTATGAATGCTGAGTTCCATGAAAATGTCACGCACAAACCTGTGAAATTTCTCATTCATTCTATTCACTGTATTCTCAGGGCTTTAAATGGATTGCAACTGTACTGTTTAGATTGACTTATAAGATGTTTAACATCTCATTTTAGCAGGAATCATAGGTGCAATTCCCAAAGAGTTAGAGAAGACAGCTGCAGTCTGAATAAGTGTTGGCCTTGCTTTCAAATTAAGAATCGGTCAAATACTCAACTGAAACCTAAATCATAGCAGAGGATGGTTTCGATCCATCGACCTCTGGGTTATGGGCCCAGCACGCTTCCGCTGCGCCACTCTGCTGTCTTAACCTACAAGATGCTTACTCTGGTGAATAACCAGACAAACTACTTGTAACAAAGTGATTTGGAACCCATCTGAAGTAGTGTGGCAGCACGGTGGCAGAGGGGTTAGTGCGTCTGCCTCACAATACGAAGGTCCTGAGTAGTCGTGAGTTCAAGCCCGGCCTCGGGATCTTTCTGTGTGGAGTTTGCATGTTCTCCCCGTGACTGCGTGGGTTCCCTCCGGGTACTCCGGCTTCCTCCCACCTCCAAAGACATGCACCTGGGGATAAGTTGATTGGCAACTCTAAATTGGCCCTAGTGTGTGAATGTGAGTGTGAATGTTGTCCGTCTATCTGTGTTGGCCCTGCGATGAGGTGGCGACTTGTCCAGGGTGTACCCCCCCTTCTGCCCAATTGTAGCTGAGATAGGCTCCAGCGCCCCCCGTGACCCTGAAGGGAATAAGTGGTAGAAAATGGATGGATGGATGAAGTAGTGTTTCTTCCTGAGTCCTGGTTTAATCCACATTTATAATGGCATTAAAAAAACAACAACGTTGTAGTAAACATCAAACTCTGTGGATCCATTGGGATTTCATTCAAAACGAATAGAATTTGGCTTGCATTCACGAGGTTTGAAAACAACCTGAGAAAGTGTTACAGAAAAAACATCAAGACACTGACGGGATTTGAGCCCAACATCTCCTATTTAACAAACAGGCACCTTGACTGACCTACAGCGCCTGGAACAGCATGGGATTTCAACTCGATGTCTATAACCCTACACTGAATTAATGACAGCCATTTTGAGGCGATAGCATTGATTATCAGTAATTTACATTAGTTTAAACAAGCATGGCTTGAAAGTTATGTTGCAAACGTGGCACATGTTTTAACTAGAAACTTTTTTGTAAATTTAGAGAAGGACATGGGCTGTACAAGAAAACCCTCGGACCACCGTGCTCATCTCAAGATTTCGTCCCTGGGTGGGCTTGAACCACCATCCTCTCAGTTAACAGCCGGACGCGCTGATCGATTGCACCACAGAGACTGACTGGTTTACGTGAATAATTACTCGCCCAAAAATTATAAAATCTAATGTTACGATGTCCCGATGTCATTGTCTTTGGATGGGTGTAACTAGAAGTACACTGCTTCAGCCTTCGGTGAGTCCAATATGCCTTTTGAGTGGAATGCCTGCATCTTGCTGTTTTCACAAACATTGCTTTTGTCCCTTATGAATATTAGTTAAAATGTAATAAAGTCAACAGAATGCATTGGCCGGGAATCGGACCCGGGTCTCCCGCGTGGCAGGCGAGAATTCTACCACTGAAACACCAATGCCTGTGGAGAAAAAGAGATTTATGAACTCGGTTAAGAGGAAGAACGTTTGAAATGCCGGCTGCGACAGACAAAACATGCTACAAAGTAGAACACATTCTACGTGCACAAGGGATTTAACAACATCCACAAAAGGCAAGAAATGCAATCCAGTTAATAACAGTAATAAGACTAGCGAGCACCATGTATTCCATTGGCCGAAAATCAACTTGTAAGTCTTGATCAAGGTCTGCAACTTGCAGTAGTTTCCATGGTGTAGTGGTTATCACACTTGCCTCACACGCGAAAGGTCCCCTGTTCGAAACAGGGTGGAAACAAGGTCTTTTTACTTTCCTTCAACATACCTGACCACCTCATGTACAGCCTGTGGTGTGATTGTATTATGGGAGAACTACAGAGTCGACAGGCTATGACGTCACGGGGTGCGACGGAGCGGGGGACAGTGTGGGAGTGAGTCAGAGAGGACACTTGTTGTGATTGAGCTTGAGCTAATAAAAGTATCCACATTATAAAGTACAGCTGGACTCACGTATTTATTCAGTAACACGACATGGTGTCAGAAGTCCTGTAGTTAATGTGGAGTGCAGCCAAGTGGAAAGATAGTTTGTACGCGTCTGTGGATAACGAAGTAAGGACAACATGAGCGAGGGGGACGGAGCCGCTGCAGCGCCTGCACGGCCACCCAGCGCGCCGGTGGTTGCCGTGGGACCGTGCGCTACGTTCAACATCCAGCCACCGGAGTCCTTTGACTTTTCAAATCCACAAGAGTGGGACAAATGGATCCGGAGATTCGAAAGATTTCGCCTGGCAAGTAACCTAAATGCAAGCTCCGAGGACAATCAAGTGAACACATTGATTTATTGCATGGGGGACGAGGCGGATGATATTCTCCGTGGGTTAAATCTGACGGCCGCTCAAAGACGTACATACCAGGGAGTGCGCGAGGGATTACAAGGCTTCTTTGTTGTGAAGAAAAATGTTATCTACGAGCGTGCTAAGTTTAACATGCGCAAGCAGAAAGAAGGGGAGAGTGTGGATTTGTTTGTCACTGCACTATATGCGCTGGCGGAGCATTGTAGCTACGGGATGCTACACAATGAACTGATCAGAGACAGACTTGTTGTCGGATTGCAAGACAAGGGGCTGTCTGAACGCATGCAGTTGGACGCGGATCTAACCTTGGATAAAGCCATAAGAATGGCACGACAAAGCGAGGAGGTGAAAAGGCAGCAGTCTACTCTCCGAGGGGACACCACCAGATTAGAGGCAAGTGATGCAAAGTCTGTTGATAGAGTGTTCAAGAGCAACTTCAAGTCTGCTAAAAACAAACCTCAATATGCTGATAGCCCAAAGTACAAGCCACACAGTACTCAGTACAGCAAGGACAAGGGCGCACAGTCACTGTGTCAAAATTGTGGCAGCTCTCCATCCCATCCAAAAAGTGACTGTCCTGCTAACGATGTGAAATGTCATGCATGTGGGAGGAGGGGACATTACAAGCGTGTGTGCAAGTCCAAATCAGTGCATGAAGTTGAAGAGGATGAGGAGGAAATCTTCCTCGGCAGTGTCACGGAGGATGGGGATCCTTGGATGGTCAAAATTGGCATCCATGAGAGCAGTGTGACATTCAAAATATACACAGGTGCCGATGTGACAGTCTTGCCTCACTCAGTGTTCCTAAACACATACAGAAATGATCTACCTAGTCTCAGAAAGGCAACAAAGCCACTCCTGGGACCAGGAAGAAATCCCCTCGACGTGGTGGGCGTTGCCAGTTTGCTGCTGAGGAGAGGGGAAAAGACAGAGAGGGAGGATGTGTACATCGCTCGTCATGTGCATACTGCCCTGCTGGGAAGATCTGTGAGCTGTAGGCTGGGGCTTGTAGCACGCCTAGACAGCGTTACTATGGAGACATTAAAGGAGTACTACCCAAAATTATGCACCGGGCTCGGAGAAGTGCGGCAGCCATATTCCATCAAGCTGAGTCCAGGGGCAGAACCATTCTCACTAAAAACACCAAGGAGGATTCCATTGCCTTTAATGGACAAAGTCAAGCAGGAACTGTCCCGCATGGAACAACTCGGGGTGATAAGTCGAATTGAGGAGCCAACAGACTGGTGCGCTGGCATAGTGGTGGTGCCCAAAAAGACAGGTGCTGTACGTATATGTGTCGATCTCACCAAACTCAACGAGTCAGTGTGTAGGGAAAAGTTCATCCTGCCATCAGTAGAGGAAACACTGGGAATGCTGGCTGGAGCCAAAATTTTTAGTAAGCTGGATGCAAACATGGGGTTTTGGCAAATTCCTTTAACTGCAGATTCAGCGAAACTGACAACTTTCATTACACCCTTCGGGCGCTATTACTTCAGGCGGCTACCGTTTGGCATAGCATCCGCCCCAGAACATTTTCAGAACCGGATGGTGACGGAGGTCACAGAAGGGCTTGAGGGCGTTGTTTGCCACATGGACGATGTGCTGGTGTGGGGCCGAACACAAAAGGAGCATGATGCTCGCCTGCATGCCACACTAGAAAAGATCCAAAAGGCAGGCATCACTCTGAATGTCGATAAGTGCGATCTGTCAAAGTCAGAGGTGACTTTTCTAGGCCACGTGCTCTCCACCAGTGGCATCAGCCCAGACCCAAGCAAAACAGAAGCTGTAAGGAAGATGCAGGAGCCAACAACTGTGACTGAGTTGAGAAGTTTTCTTGGAATGATAAATCAACTTGGGAAGTTTGTGCCGCAGCTGGCCGAGAGAGACAAGCCTCTGCGAGATCTCCTGTCAAAAAAGAACTGCTGGGTGTGGGGCGTCGACCAGGCAAGGGCCTTCCAGGATCTAAAGGATGCACTGACGTCTACACCAGTGCTAGCCATGTATGATCCCAACAGAGAGTGCAAAGTCTCAGCAGACGCGTCGTCGTACGGGTTGGGAGGCGTACTGCTACAAAAGTGGGAAGAAGAGTGGAGGCCAGTGGCCTACATGTCGCGGTCTCTCACACCAACAGAGCAGAGATACGCGCAAGTAGAGAAGGAAGCTTTGGGGCTGACCTGGGCCTGTGAGAGGTTCCGCAACTTCCTCATCGGGAAACATTTCCAGATGGAGACGGACCACAAGCCTCTCCTGAGTCTTCTTGGGTCTCAAGCACTGGATGCTCTACCTCCACGGATCCAACGCTTCAGAATGCGTCTGATGCGCTATTCTTATTCTATCTCTCATGTGCCAGGGAAGTGCCTGTGGACAGCTGATACGCTGTCACGAGCTCCTGTCAAGAGAGAGGAGACAGCAGCGGACAAAGAGCTGTTTGAAGAAACCAACATCTATGCGGACATGGTACTGGAGAACCTACCTGCAAGCGCTGACTACCTGGAGGAGCTGAGAGAGCAGCTGCAGAGAGACAGTGTGTGTGCACAGGTGATGCAGCTGTGTGCTGAAGGCTGGCCAGCACACGGTTCCAAAGAACCAGCACTCAGGCTGTACTGGGCAGAGCAGGCGTTCCTTACAGTTCAAGATGGTGTCCTGCTGAAGGGACACAGGCTCGTCATCCCTTCTACAATGAGAAATTATGTTCTCGCCAAATTGCATGAAGGACACCAAGGCGTGGTGAAGTGTAGACAGCGGGCACGACAGTCAGTATGGTGGCCCGGGCTTAGCCAGCAGCTGAATGAATTGGTTCTCAACTGCCGAACATGCTGTAAGGAGAGACAGAACCACAGGGAGCCGCTGATGCCGTCACCATACCCAGGCCGACCATGGGAGAAGTTAGGAGCTGATTTGTTCATGCTCGGTACCAAGACCTACCTGCTGGTAGTGGACTACATGTCAAGGTATGTGGAGATTGCTTTGCTGACCTCCACAAGATCAAACGATGTAATCCACCACCTAAAATCGATCTATGCACGTCACGGAATCCCGGATCTTCTCGTGTCGGATGGTGGGCCCCAGTTCTCCGGAGCAGGCTTTGCCGAGTTCGCAGAGTCTTACGGATTCCGTCACATTACCAGTAGCCCAAGATACCCTCAAGGTAACGCCGAAGCCGAACGTGCAGTACAGACGGTGAAAGGTCTCCTAAAGAAAGCAGATGACCCCTATCTTGCTTTGCTCGCTTACAGGGCTACTCCTCTCGACAATGGGTATAGTCCAGCGCAGCTTCTCATGGGGAGGAGGCTCCGCACAACAGTGCCTATCCTTCCTGTTTTGCTAAATCCTGCTCTTCCTGATAGTGAAGCTGTTATGCGGAAAGAAGGGGAGAAGAGGACAAAAGATGCACAACGCTACAACCTGCGGCATCGTGCAATGAACCTTGACAGACTGAATCCGGGACAGGACGTGTGGATCAAGGACCAAAAGAAAGCCGGAGCTATCATCGGACGTCACACCACTCCACGATCGTATCTGGTGGAAGGACCCCATGGGTCTATCAGACGGAACCGTCGTCATCTCATCCCTATGGGATCCTCGCCGGAGCAGAGTGGCCGTGGTGCAGCAGAGCCGTTCCTGGGGGGCGTCCCGGAACAACCTTCAGCAGAAACATCGCAGCAGAGTGTTCCAGAACCTCCATCTACTCCTACTCCTAGAACCAGGTCTGGGAGGGCTGTGGTGAGACCAACTAGGTTGGACCTATAATTTTGTTTCCTATAGACATTACAGAGACTCTAATGAAAAAAAAAGAATGTTACTGTATGTGGTAAAAGACAGAAAAGTGCAATTGGAGTGTTTTGGATATGTTTTCTTGTACTGTAAATGTTCAAGTCAGTTGCAGGGCTTAGGTTGAGGACAGTACAGGATTAGTATAGGATGGATGTTTGAGTATTGATGTGAAGTGGATTGTTCTAAGGGTAAAATATGTGTGTGTGTTTGATTGTCTGGTACAGGCTCATATAGGAGCAGACCTTCCAACCACGAGGCAGAATAATCCTCAAGGTCTGTTGAATCAATGGTGGTCTACCCATTGATTCTAGAAAGGGGAGATGTGGTGTGATTGTATTATGGGAGAACTACAGAGTCGACAGGCTATGACGTCACGGGGTGCGACGGAGCGGGGGACAGTGTGGGAGTGAGTCAGAGAGGACACTTGTTGTGATTGAGCTTGAGCTAATAAAAGTATCCACAATATAAAGTACAGCTGGACTCACATATTTATTCAGTAACACGACACAGCCGAGCACACACGACACCAAATTTAGAGGGTTCTCATATAGGCAGACCTCAGGTTTTAACATCATGAATGCTGGGTTCCATGAAAATGTCACGCACAAACCTGTGAAATTTTTCATTCCTTCAATTCACTGTATTCTCAGGGCTTTGAATGGATTGCAACTGTACTGTTTAGATTGACTTTTAAGATGTTTAACATCTCATTTTTGCAGGAATCATAGGTGTAATTCCCAAAGAGTTAGAGAAGACAGCTGCAGTCTGAATGAGTGTTGGCCTTGCTTTCAAATTAAGAATCGGTCAAATACTCAACTGAAACCTAAATCATAGCAGAGGATGGTTTCGATCCATCGACCTCTGGGTTATGGGCCCAGCACGCTTCCGCTGCGCCACTCTGCTGTCTTAAACTACAAGATGCTTACTCTGGTGAATATCCAGACAAACTACTTGTAACAATGTGATTTGGAACCCATCTGAAGTAGTGTGGCAGCACGGTGGCAGAGGGGTTAGTGTGTCTGCCTCACAATACGAAGGTCCTGAGTAGTCGTGAGTTCAATCCCGGCCTCGGGATCTTTCTGTGTGGAGTTTGCATGTTCTCCCCGTGACTGCGTGGGTTCCTTCCAGGTACTTCGGCTTCCTCCCAGCTCCAAAGACATGCACCTGGGGATAGGTTGATTGGCAACACTAAATTGGCCCTAGTGTGTGAATGTTGTCCGTCTATCTGTGTTGGCCCTGCGATGAGGTGGCGACTTGTCCAGGGTGTACCCCGCCTTCCGCCCAATTGTAGCTGAGATAGGCTCCAGCGCCCCCCGTGACCCTGAAGGGATTAAGTGGTAGAAAATGGATGGATGGATGAAGTAGTGTTTCTTCCTGAGTCCTGGTTTAATCCACATTTATAATGGCATTTAAAAAAAAAAACATTGTAGTAAACATCAAACTCTGTGGATCCATTGGGATTTCATTCAAAACGAATAGAATTTGGCTTGCATTCACGAGGTTTGAAAACAACCTGAGAAAGTGTTACAGAAAAAACATCAAGACACTGACGGGATTTGAGCCCAACATCTCCTATTTAACAAACAGGCACCTTGACTGACAGCTACAGCGCCTGGAACAGCATGGGATTTCAACTCGATGTTTATAACCCTACACTGAATTAATGATAGCCATTTTGAGGCGATAACATTGATTATCAGTAATTTACATGAGTTTAAACAAGCATGACTTGAAAGTTATGTTGCAAACGTGGCACATGTTTTAACAAGAAACTTTTTTGTAAATTTAGAGAAGGACATGGGCTGTACAAGAAAACCCTCGGACCACCGTGCTCGTGTCAAGATTTCGTCCCTGGGTGGGCTTGAACTACCATCCTCTCAGTTAACAGCCGGACACGCTGATCGATTGCACCACAGAGACTGACTGGTTTACGTGAATAATTACTCACCCAAAAATTATAAAATCTAATGTTACGATGTCCCGATGTCATTGTCTTTGGATGGGTGTAACTAGAAGTACACTGCTTCAGCCTTCGGTGAGTCCAATATGCCTTTTGAGTGGAATGCCTGCATCTTGCTGTTTTCACAAACATTGCTTTTGTCCCTTATGAATATTAGTTCAAATGTAATAAAATCAACAGAATGCATTGGCCGGGAATCGGACCCGGGTCTCCCGCGTGGCAGGCGAGAATTCTACCACTGAACCACCAATGCCTGTGGAGAAAAAGAGATTTATGAACTCGGTTAAGAGGAAGAACGTTTCAAATGCGGGCTGCGACAGACAAAACATGCTACAAAGTAGAACACATTCTACGTGCACAAGGGATATAACAACATCCACAAAAGGCCAGAAATGCAATCCAGTTAATAACAGTAATAAGACTAGCGAGCACCATGTATTCCATTGGCCGAAAATCAACTTGTAAGTCTTGATCAAGGTCTGCAACTTGCAGTAGTTTCCATGGTGTAGTGGTTATCACATTCGCCTCACACGCGAAAGGTCCCCTGTTCGAAACAGGGTGGAAACAAGGTCTTTTTACTTTCCTTCAACATACCTGACCACCTCATGTACAGCCGAGCACACACGACACCAAATTTAGAGGGTTCTCATATAGGCAGACCTCAGGTTTTAACATCATGAATGCTGGGTTCCATGAAAATGTCACGCACAAACCTGTGAAATTTCTCATTCCTTCAATTCACTGTATTCTCAGGGATTTGAATGGATTGCAACTGTACTGTTTAGATTGACTTTTAAGATGTTTAACATCTCATTTTTGCAGGAATCATAGGTGTAATTCCCAAAGAGTTAGAGAAGACAGCTGCAGTCTGAATGAGTGTTGGCCTTGTTTTCAAATTAAGAATCGGTCAAATACTCAACTGAAACCTAAATCATAGCAGAGGATGGTTTCGATCCATCGACCTCTGGGTTATGGGCCCAGCACGCTTCCGCTGCGCCACTCTGCTGTCTTAAACTACGAGATGCTTACTCTGGTGAATATCCAGACAAACTACTTGTAACAATGTGATTTGGAACCCATCTGAAGTAGTGTGGCAGCACGGTGGCAGAGGGGTTAGTGTGTCTGCCTCACAATACGAAGGTCCTGAGTAGTCGTGAGTTCAATCCCGGCCTCGGGATCTTTCTGTGTGGAGTTTGCATGTTCTCCCCGTGACTGCGTGGGTTCCTTCCGGGTACTCCGGCTTCCTCCCACCTCCAAAGACATGCACCTGGGGATAGGTTGATTGGCAACACTAAATTGGCCCTAGTGTGTGAATGTTGTCCGTCTATCTGTGTTGGCCCTGCGATGAGGTGGCGACTTGTCCAGGGTGTACCCCGCCTTCCGCCCAATTGTAGCTGAGATAGGCTCCAGCGCCCCCCGTGACCCTGAAGGGATTAAGTGGTAGAAAATGGATGGATGGATGAAGTAGTGATTCTTCCTGAGTCCTGGTTTAATCCACATTTATAATGGCATTTAAAAAAAAAAACATTGTAGTAAACATCAAACTCTGTGGATCCATTGGGATTTCATTCAAAACGAATAGAATTTGGCTTGCATTCACGAGGTTTGAAAACAACCTGAGAAAGTGTTACAGAAAAAACATCAAGACACTGACGGGATTTGAGCCCAACATCTCCTATTTAACAAACAGGCACCTTGACTGACCTACAGCGCCTGGAACAGCATGGGATTTCAACTCGATGTCTATAACCCTACACTGAATTAATGATAGCCATTTTGAGGCGATAACATTGATTATCAGTAATTTACATGAGTTTAAAGGCCTACTGAAACCCACTACTACCGACCACGCAGTCTGATAGTTTATATATCAATGATGAAATCTTAACATTATAACACATGCCAATACGGCCGGGTTAACTTATAAAGTGACATTTTAAATCTGCCGCTAAACTTCCGGTTCGAAACGCCTCTGAGGATGACGTATGCGCGTGACGTAGCCCGGCGAACACGGGTATGCCTTCCACATTGAAGCCAATACGAAAAAGCTCTGTTTTCATTTCATAATTCCAAAGTATTCTGGACATCTGTGTTCGTGAATCTGTTTCAATCATGTTCATTGCATTATGAAGAAGGAAGCTGAGCAAGCAAAGAAGAAAGTTGTCGGTGCGAAATGGACGTATTTTTCGAACGTAGTCAGCCACAACAGTACACAGCCGGCGCTTCTTTGTGTACATTCCCGAAAGATGCAGTCAAGATGGAAGAACTCGGATAACAGAGACTCTAACCAGGAGGACATTTGACTTGGATACACAGACGCCTGTAGAGAACTGGGACAACACAGACTCTTACCAGGATTACTTTGATTTGGATGACAAAGACGCAGACGTGCTACTGTGAGTATGCAGCTTTGGCTTTTTTTTGCGTATGTACGTAACTTTTTTAAAATATATAAGCTTTATGAACCTTGGGTTAGGTGAACGGTCTTTTGGGCTGAGTGATTGTGTGTGTTGATCATGTGTTTGAATTGTATTGGCGTGTTCTATGGAGCTAGGAGCTAGCAGAGGAGCTAGCATAACACGTACCGTACCTACGTGCGCGTCACGTACGTAACTTTTTAAAAATATATAAGCTTTATGAACCTTGGGTTAGGTGAACGGTCTTTTGGGCTGAGTGATTGTGTGTGTTGATCAGGTGTTTGAATTGTATTGGCGTGTTCTATGGAGCTAGGAGCTAGCAGAGGAGCTAGGAGCTAGCATAACAAACACGCAGGTGTTTTTATGCAGGATTAATTTGTGGCATATTAAATATAAGCCTGGTTGTGTTGTGGCTAATAGAGTATATATATGTCTTGTGTTTATTTACTGTTGTAGTCATTCCCAGCTGAATATCAGGTACCGTGAGTATGCAGCCTTGGCTGCTAAACATTCGATAACTTGACCGTATGTGCGCGTCACGTACGTAACTTTTTAAAAATATATAAGCTTTATGAACCTTGGGTTAGGTAAACGGTCTTTTGGGCTGAGTGATTGTGTGTGTTGATCAGGTGTTTGAATTGTATTGGCGTGTTCTATGGAGCTAGGAGCTAGCAGAGGAGCTAGGAGCTAGCATAACAAACACGCAGGTGTTTTTATGCAGGATTAATTTGTGGCATATTAAATATAAGCCTGGTTGTGTTGTGGCTAATAGAGTATATATATGTCTTGTGTTTATTTACTGTTGTAGTCATTCCCAGCTGAATATCAGGTCACCCCCGGCTCTCACAGCATCTTCCCTATCTGAATAGCTTCAACTCCCCACTAGTCCTTCACTTGCACTTTACTCATCCACAAATCTTTCATCCTCGCTCAAATTAATGGGGAAATTGTCGCTTTCTCGGTCCGAATCTCTCTCACTTCATGCGGCCATCATTGTAAACAATAGGGAACTTTGCGTATATGTTCAATTGACTACGTCACGCTACTTCCGGTAGGTGCAAGCCTTTTTTTTATCAGATACCAAAAGTTGCAATCTTTATCGTCGTTGTTCTATACTAAATCCTTTCAGCAAAAATATGGCAATATCGCAAAATGATCAAGTATGACACATAGAATAGATCTGCTATCCCCGTTTAAATAAAAAAAATTCATTTCAGTAGGCCTTTAAACAAGCATGACTTGAAAGTTATGTTGCAAACGTGGCACATGTTTTAACTAGAAAATTTTTTGTAAATTTAGAGAAGGACATGGGCTGTACAAGAAAACCCTCGGACCACCGTGCTCATGTCAAGATTTCGTCCCTGGGTGGGCTTAAACCACCATCCTCTCAGTTAACAGCCGGACGCGCTGATCGATTGCACCACAGAGACTGACTGGTTTACGTGAATAATTACTCGCCCAAAAATTATAAAATCTAATGTTACGATGTCCCGATGTCATTGTCTTTGGATGGGTGTAACTAGAAGTACACTGCTTCAGCCTTCGGTGAGTCCAATATGCCTTTTGAGTGGAATGCCTGCATCTTGCTGTTTTCACAAACATTGCTTTTGTCCCTTATGAATATTAGTTAAAATGTAATAAAATCAACAGAATGCATTGGCCGGGAATCGGACCCGGGTCTCCCGCGTGGCAGGCGAGAATTCTACCACTGAACCACCAATGCCTGTGGAGACAAAGAGATTTATGAACTCGGTTAAGAGGAAGAACGTTTGAAATGCCGGCTGCGACAGACAAAACATGCTACAAAGTAGAACACATTCTACGTGCACAAGGGATTTAACAACATCCACAAAAGGCAAGAAATGCAATCCAGCTAATAACAGTAATAAGACTAGCGAGCACCATGTATTCCATTGGCCGAAAATCAACTTGTAAGTCTTGATCAAGGTCTGCAACTTGCAGTAGTTTCCATTGTGTAGTGGTTATCACATTCGCCTCACACGCGAAAGGTCCCCTGTTCGAAACAGGGTGGAAACAAGGTCTTTTTACTTTCCTTCAACATACCTGACCACCTCATGTACAGCCGAGCACACACGACACCAAATTTAGAGGGTTCTCATATAGGCAGACCTCAGGCTTCAACATTATGAATGCTGAGTTCCATGAAAATGTCACGCACAAACCTGTGAAATTTCTCATTCCTTCTATTCACTGTATTCTCAGGGCTTTGAATGGATTGCAACTGTACTGTTTAGATTGACTTTTAAGATGTTTAACATCTCATTTTTGCAGGAATCATAGGTGCAATTCCCAAAGAGTTAGAGAAGACAGCTGCAGTCTGAATGAGTGTTGGCCTTGCTTTCAAATTAAGAATCGGTCAAATACTCAACTGAAACCTAAATCATAGCAGAGGATGGTTTCGATCCATCGACCTCTGGGTTATGGGCCCAGCACGCTTCCGCTGCGCCACTCTGCTGTCTTAAACTACAAGATGCTTACTCTGGTGAATATCCAGACAAACTACTTGTAACAATGTGATTTGGAACCCATCTGGAGTAGTGTGGCAGAACGGTGGCAGAGGGGTTAGTGTGTCTGCCTCACAATACGAAGGTCCTGAGTAGTCGTGAGTTCAATCCCGGCCTCGGGATCTTTCTGTGTGGAGTTTGCATGTTCACTTCGGCTTCCTCCCAGCTCCAAAGACATGCACCTGGGGATAGGTTGATTGGCAACACTAAATCGGCCCTAGTGTGTGAATGTTGTCCATCTATCCGTGTTGGCCCTGCGATGAGGTGGAGACTTGTCCAGGGTGTACCCCGCCTTCCGCCCGATTGTAGCTGAGATAGGCTCCAGTGCCCCCCGCGACCCCGGAGGGAATAAGTGGTAGAAAATGGATGGATGGATGAAGTAGTGTTTCTTTCTGAGTCCTGGTTTAATCCACATTTATAATGGCATTTAAAAAAAAAAACATTGTAGTAAATATCAAACTCTGTGGATCCATTGGGATTTCATTCAAAACGAATAGAATTTGGCTTTTATTCACGAGGTTTGAAAACAACCCGAGAAAGTGTTACAGAAAAAACATCAAGACACTGACGGGATTTGAGCCCAACATCTCCTATTTAACAAACAGGCACCTTGACTGACCTACAGCGCCTGGAACAGCATGGGATTTCAACTCGATGTCTATAACCCTACACTGAATTAATGATATCCATTTTGAGGCGATAACATTGATTATCAGTAATTCACATGAGTTTAAACAAGCATGACTTGAAAGTTATGTTGCAAACGTGGCACATGTTTTAACTAGAAACTTTTTTGTAAATTTAGAGAAGGACATGGGCTGTACAAGAAAACCCTCGGACCACCGTGCTCATGTCAAGATTTCGTCCCTGGGTGGGCTTGAACCACCATCCTCTCAGTTAACAGCCGAACGCGCTGATCGATTGCACCACAGAGACGGACTGGTTTACGTGAATAATTACTCACCCAAAAATTATAAAATCTAATGTTACGATGTCCCGATGTCATTGTCTTTGGATGGGTGTAACTAGAAGTACACTGCTTCAGCCTTCGGTGAGTCCAATATGCCTTTTGAGTGGAATGCCTGCATCTTGCTGTTTTCACAAACATTGCTTTTGTCCCTTATGAATATTAGTTAAAATGTAATAAAATCAACAGAATGCATTGGCCGGGAATCGGACCCGGGTCTCCCGCGTGGCAGGTGAGAATTCTACCACTGAACCACCAATGCCTGTGGAGAAAAAGAGATTTATGAACTCGGTTAAGAGGAAGAACGTTTGAAATGCCGGCTGCGACAGACAAAACATGCTACAAAGTAGAACACATTCTACGTGCACAAGGGATATAACAACATCCACAAAAGGCAAGAAATGCAATCCAGTTAATAACAGTAATAAGACTAGCGAGCACCATGTATTCCATTGGCCGAAAATCAACTTGTAAGTCTTGATAAAGGTCTGAAACTTGCAGTAGTTTCCATGGTGTAGTGGTTATCACATTTGCCTCACACGCGAAAGGTCCCCTGTTCGAAACAGGGTGGAAACAAGGTCTTTTTACTTTCCTTCAACATACCTGACCACCTCATGTACAGCCGAGCACACACGACACCAAATTTAGACGGTTCTCATATGGGCAGACCTCAGGTTTCAACATTATGAATGCTGAGTTCCATGAAAATGTCACGCACAAACCTGTGAAATTTCTCATTCATTCTATTCACTGTATTCTCAGGGCTTTAAATGGATTGCAACTGTACTGTTTAGATTGACTTATAAGATGTTTAACATCTCATTTTAGCAGGAATCATAGGTGCAATTCCCAAAGAGTTAGAGAAGACAGCTGCAGTCCGAATGAGTGTTGGCCTTGCTTTCAAATTAAGAATCGGTCAAATACTCAACTGAAACCTAAATCATAGCAGAGGATGGTTTCGATCCATCGACCTCTGGGTTATGGGCCCATCACGCTTCTGCTGCGCCACTCTGCTGTCTTAACCTACAAGATGCTTACTCTGGTGAATATCCAGACAAACTACTTGTAACAAAGTGATTTGGAACCCATCTGAAGTAGTGTGGCAGCACGGTGGAAGAGGGGTTAGTGCGTCTGCCTCACAATACGAAGGTCCTGAGTAGTCGTGAGTTCAAGCCCGGCCTCGGGATCTTTCTGTGTGGAGTTTGCATGTTCTCCCCGTGACTGCGTGGGTTCCCTCCGGGTACTCCGGCTTCCTCCCACCTCCAAAGACATGCACCTGGGGATAAGTTGATTGGCAACTCTAAATTGGCCCTAGTGTGTGAATGTGAGTGTGAATGTTGTCCGTCTATCTGTGTTGGCCCTGCGATGAGGTGGCGACTTGTCCAGGGTGTACCCCGCCTTCCGCCCAATTGTTGCTGAGATAGACTCCAGCGCCCCCCGTGACCCTGAAGGGATTAAGTGGTAGAAAATGGATGGATGGATGAAGTAGTGTTTCTTCCTGAGTCCTGGTTTAATCCACATTTATAATGGCATTTTAAAAAAACAACATTGTAGTAAACATCAAACTCTGTGGATCCATTGGGATTTCATTCAAAACGAATAGAATTTGGCTTGCATTCACGAGGTTTGAAAACAACCTGAGAAAGTGTTACAGAAAAAACATCAAGGCACTGACGGGATTTGAGCCCAACATCTCCTATTTAACAAACAGGCACCTTGACTGACAGCTACAGCGCCTGGAACAATATGGGATTTCAACTCGATGTCTATAACCCTACACTGAATTAATGATAGCCATTTTGAGGCGATAACATTGATTATCAGTAATTTACATGAGTTTAAACAAGCATGACTTGAAAGTTATGTTGCAAACGTGGCACATGTTTTAACTAGAAACTTTTTTGTAAATTTAGAGAAGGACATGGGCTGTACAAGAAAACCCTCGGACCACCGTGCTCATGTCAAGATTTCGTCCCTGGGTGGGCTTGAACCACCATCCTCTCAGTTAACAGCCGAACGCGCTGATCGATTGCACCACAGAGACTGACTGGTTTACGTGAATAATTACTCACCCAAAAATTATAAAATCTAATGTTACGATGTCCCGATGTCATTGTCTTTGGATGGGTGTAACTAGAAGTACACTGCTTCAGCCTTCGGTGAGTCCAATATGCCTTTTAGGTGGAATGCCTGCATCTTGCTGTTTTCACAAACATTGCTTTTGTCCCTTAAGAATATTAGTTAAAATGTAATAAAATCAACAGAATGCATTGGCCGGGAATCGGACCCGGGTCTCCCGCGTGGCAGGCGAGAATTCTACCACTGAACCACCAATGCCTGTGGAGAAAAAGAGATTTATGAACTCGGTTAAGAGGAAGAACGTTTGAAATGCGGGCTGCGACAGACAAAACATGCTACAAAGTAGAACACATTCTACGTGCACAAGGGATATGACAACATCCACAAAAGGCAAGAAATGCAATCCAGTTAATAACAGTAATAAGACTAGCGAGCACCATGTATTCCATTGGCCGAAAATCAACTTGTAAGTCTTGATAAAGGTCTGCAACTTGCAGTAGTTTCCATGGTGTAGTGGTTATCACATTCGCCTCACACGCGAAAGGTCCCCTGTTCGAAACAGGGTGGAAACAAGGTCTTTTTACTTTCCTTCAACATACCTGACTACCTCATGTACAGCCGAGCACACACAACACCAAATTTAGAGGGTTCTCATATAGGCAGACCTCAGGTTTTAACATCATGAATGCTGGGTTCCATGAAAATGTCACGCACAAACCTGTGAAATTTCTCATTCCTTCAATTCACTGTATTCTCAGGGCTTTGAATGGATTGCAACTGTACTGTTTAGATTGACTTTTAAGATGTTTAACATCTCATTTTTGCAGGAATCATAGGTGTAATTCCCAAAGAGTTAGAGAAGACAGCTGCAGTCTGAATGAGTGTTGGCCTTGCTTTCAAATTAAGAATCGGTCAAATACTCAACTGAAACCTAAATCATAGCAGAGGATGGTTTCGATCCATCGACCTCTGGGTTATGGGCCCAGCACGCTTCCGCTGCGCCACTCTGCTGTCTTAACCTACAAGATGCTTACTCTGGTGAATATCCAGACAAACTACTTGTAACAATGTGATTTTGAACCCATCTGGAGTAGTGTGGCAGAACGGTGGTAGAGGGGTTAGTGTGTCTGCCTCACAATACGAAGGTCCTGAGTAGTCGTGAGTTCAATCCCGGCCTCGGGATCTTTCTGTGTGGAGTTTGCATGTTCTCCCGGTGACTGCATGGGTTCCTTCCGGGTACTCCGGCTTCCTCCCACCTCCAAAGACATGCACCTGGGGATAGGTTGATTGGCAACACTAAATTGGCCCTAGTGTGTGAATGTTGTCCGTCTATCTGTGTTGGCCCTGCGATGAGGTGGCGACTTGTCCAGGGTGTACCCCGCCTTCCGCCTGATTGTAGCTGAGATAGGCTCCAGCGCCCCCCGCGACCCCGAAGGGAATAAGCGGTAGAAAATGGATGGATGGATGGATTCATGAGGTTTGAAAACAACCTGAGAAAGTGTTACAGAAAAAACATCAAGGCACTGACGGGATTTGAGCCCAACAACTCCTATTTAACAAAGAGGCACCTTGACTGACAGATACAGCGCCTGGAACAGCATGGGATTTCAACTCGATGTCTATAACCCTACACTGAATTAATGATAGCCATTTTGAGGCGATAGCATTGATTATCAGTAATTTACATTAGTTTAAACAAGCATGGCTTGAAAGTTATGTTGCAAACGTGGCACATGTTTTAACTAGAAACTTTTTTGTAAATTTAGAGAAGGACATGGGCCGTACAAGAAAACCCTCGGACCACCGTGCTCATGTCAAGATTTCGTCCCTGGGTGGGCTTGAACCACCATCCTCTCAGTTAACAGCCAAACGCACTGACCGATTGCGCCACAGAGACTGACTGGTTTACGTGAATAATTACTTCCCCAAAAATTATAAAATCTAATGTTACGATGTCACGATGTCTGGTGCATGCGAAGCAGGCAATTCCATTTCTTCGCTTGTGTGTGAAAGGTGTGTGGTTTTCTTCCGGTGTGTTGTCGTCAGGTGAGTATGAGGTCGGTTTAGGTGGGTGAGAGTGGTGTACTTTGGTGCTTCGGAGGTGTCTCTGGTTACGGCGATACACCTGTCCCTCTGGAGTGCGGATGATGTATGATCGTTCGGTGTTAGCAGGCTGCACGACCACTGCTGGCTTCCAGTGCCCCTGTTCCTGGAGTCTGATGGGCTCTCCACTGCGTAGTGGTGGTAGTGGCCTGCTTGACCTGTCGAAGTATCTCTTTTGATATTGCTGTCTCTGTACTCGCGTTGCATGTGCCTCTTGGTGACTGACGATCTCTGGTTGCAACTGCTGGTCGGTGATTGGCAGGACGGAGCGTAGCCTGCGGCTCATCCGCAACTGTGCTGGTGATTTGAAATTGTCGACTGGTGTGTTTCGATATTCTAAAAGACTGATATATGGGTCTCGTCCATCGGTTTTGGCCTTGTCCATGAGAGCTTTGACGGTCTGTACTGTTTTCTCTGAGAGGCCATTACTCTGTGGGAAAAATGGGCTCGATGTGACGTGCCTGAACTCCCATGACTTTGTGAAGGACTCAAACTCCTTGGATTAATACTGGGGGCCGTTATCTGAGACCAAGGTCTCTGGGATGCCGTGTCTGGCGAAACTTGCCTTGAGCTTGTGAATGACTGCGGTTGACGTGGTGCTCGTGAGTTAGTTTAGTTCAAAGAAACGACTGTAATAGTCGACAGTTACCAGGTAGTCCTGGTTGTTCCACATGAAGAGATCCGTTCAAATTACTTGTCAGGGCCAGTCCGGGATCCGGTGTGGTATCATGGGTTCCTTGGCATTTGCTGGGCGTCGTTCTTGGCAGACAGAGCATTGCTCCACAATGACCTCTATGTCTTTGCTCATCCCTGGCCAGAACATGATGTTCCTGGCTCTATGTTTGCATTTCTCCATTCCCATATGTCCAGCATGGATTTTTGACAGCATCTCCTCTCTGAGGCTGGCTGGAATGACGATCTTCTCTCCCTTGTTAATAATTCCATTCGTTTTTGACAGCTCGTCCCGGTGGTTCCAGAACGCAGACACACTCTGGGAACATTGTTTTATTTTCTCCGGCCATCCGTCCAGTATCACCTGGCTCAGCTGCCTGAACTGTGTGTCATTCTCTGTAGCTGCTGCAATCTCTTTCAGTTTAGGGTCACTCACCGGCAAGCTGTGGTACACGATGTGCACCTGCCAGTCCATTCCTTCACTAAGGTTGTCGTTGCCGTGGGAGATTAGGGATTTTCTGGAGAGTGTGTCGGCGAACGGGATGTCCTTCCCAGGACGGTGTTCGATTGTGAAGCTATACTTTTGGAGCTGGAGTATCATACGTTGTAGCCTCGGAGGGGCTGCAGCAAGGGGCTTCTTCAGAATCGACTCGAGTGCCTTGTGATCTGATTCCACCAGGACGTGGCGTCCGTAGGCGTATTGGTGGAAACGTTTGAAGCCGAAAAGTATTGCGTACATTTCTTTCTCTATTTGCGCATAGTTGATCTCACTGTCTGAAAGTGATTTGGACACATAGCTGATGGGTCTGCCCTCTTGGAGCAGCACGGCTCCGAGCCCGTACTTCGAAGAATCCACCTGTAGACTGAGAGGTTTCTCCGGATCGAAATAGGCCAAGACTAGGCCCGGTTCTATGGTGAGCACATCTTTCATCTTCTGGAACGCTGCGTCCTGTTGTTTGTCCCACAGGAACTCGCTGGATTGCTTCAGCAGCTGTCGCATGGGCGCGTTCACCTCGGAGAGGCAGGGGGCAAACTTGGCCAGGTAGTTGGCCATGCCTAGCACAGTCTCTAGCTCTGCCCGGTTCTTTGGCGGCTCCATGTTCTTGATGGCGGATACTTTCTCTGGATCTGGCTTGAGACCGTCTGCTGTGAGCCGATGCCCGAAGTAACTTACTTTAGTGGCTCCGACAGTGCTCTTTTCCGGGTTGAGCGGGACTCCTCTCTCCCGTGACCTCTGCAGCATAGTACGGAGCCTTCTGTCATGCTCCTCCCTGGTCGCTCCGTAAATGAGGATGTTGTCAACGATTGCGAGTACGCCGTCAAGGCCCTCATAGGTTTTGTCTATTTTCCGCTGAAATTCGTCCTGTGCTGAGATGAGTCCAAATGGTAACCGCAGGAATCGGTAACGCCCGAACGGCGTGCAGAACGTTGCGAGTTTGGACGATTCCTCTGACAGTTTGATGGCCCAATATCCTGAGCGGGCGTCCATTACACTGAAGTAGCGCGCTCCGGCTAGCTCAGACGTGATGTCCTCCAGTGTTGTAGTGGGTAGTGCGGGCGCATAATGGCTTTGTTCAAGTCTCTAGGGTCCAGGCATACTCTGAGCTTGCCTGTCCGTGGTTTTTCGACGACCACTAGCCGATTTACCCACTCTGTTGGTTCAGTTATCTTGGCGATGATGTGTGTGTTCTCCATCTCCCGTAGCTCTACCTTTAGTTGACAGCGTAACTTGTGTGGAAGCTTTCTTGGAGGGGCCGCCACGGGTATTGCGTTCGGGTCCAGGTGGATTTTGCATTCCCCGGGAAATAATCCGATCCCTTTGAACACGTCACTAAACTCCTCCATCACTGTCTTTTTCTCAAGCGGCGGCGGCGCAGTGACTGACAGCACTAACTTGATGAGATCCATGTCCAGGCATGCTTGTAGACCTAGCACAGGGGGTGCTTGCGTTTCTACGATGTAAAAGTCCAACATCATGCAGCATGCTTTATATTTGCAATTTATTGTGCATGTGCCTTTTACTTTTAGCTGTTCTCCCCCGTAGCCTGTCAGTCTGCGTGTGGTGGGTTGAAGCTTAGACTCCTGTTTCAGGCTGTGGTACTCTCTCAGAGGAATTATGTTCACCTGGGCCCCAGTATCTAGCTTAAACCTCAGCTCTGTTCCCTGCTTGCCCATTTCAATACATGCAAAAGCCTGCTCTACTTCTGCAACACGCTCTCTCTGCACTGCATCTACAAAGAATTTGTCTGTATCTGACTCAGGGCTTTGGCTTACTTCATGCACTGTCTTCCTGGTGTACTGGCTAGATTTACAAACAGCACTAAAATGATTTAGTTTTGAGCATTTAGCACACTGTCTTCCTTTAGCTGGGCAGTCGTCTAAGTTCCTATGCCATTTATTACCACAGTAGCCACAGTTCCTTGTCCGTTTTGCGCCTCTATCACTCACTCGCATGTTTTCTGTTTTCTCTGCGGCACCGTTTGATGCGCGCCAGTGTACTGCATGTACTAGCTGCTGTTCACGCGGGCTACTGGTGACTCCGCTGAGAGCCTTAGTCTGCGTCTGGGTTAGCTCATGTGATCTAACTATATCTATGGCTTTGTCTAGCGTTAACTCAGATCCAACGTTTAAGAGTTTTTCTCTCACTTTAGCTGAATATATCCCAAACACAACGCGGTCTCTGACCATCTCATCCTTGTTCGCATAATCACAATCCTTTGCTAGCAGCTTCAATCCGGTCACGAATTGCTCAAATGATTCACTAGGTCCCTGCACTCTTTCCTGGAACCTATACCTAGCAAATATTGTGTTCTTTTTGGGTGTTATATATGCTTCAAAACGGGCGTAGTACCCTGTCAGTACATTTACTTCCTCCGCAGTCAGGACCCACGTATTAAAAATGTCTCGCCCTTTCTCTCCTACCCACAGGAGTAAATAGCTGCATCTTTCCGCTTCACCTTTGCTTTGTAGCGGGCCGGAAAACATCAGTCCAACATGATGCTTGAACTTTCTCCATTCTCCCGGTAAATCGAGAGAGTCCCAATCCATGCCTGGCGACGGCACTCCTGTTGGTTCCATGTTAGTGTCGGTTCTGCTCCTCTATTCTGACACCATGTAATATTCCCATGTATGGAATAAACTGCAGGACGATTTCTTCAGGCTTTGAGTTGTGTTTTTATTCCAACAGGTCATCTACATCCAACTTCTCTACCGTTAGCTGTGTCCCCTACTGACTTCCTCATTCCAAGCCAGGACCCCTACCGGGCCACCTTGAGCATGTAGTTGCCTAAACAGATGCCTGATTAAAATGCCACTCATCCAATATAGGGTCTTCATTGGCTATGAATATTACATCAATGATGAAATCTTAACATTGCAACACATGCCAATACGGCCGGGTTAACTTATAAAGTGCAATTTTAAATATCCCGGGAAACATCCGCTTGAAAACGTCTAGGTATGATGACGTTTGCGCGTGACGTCAATGGTTGAACCGGAAGTATTGGGAAACATTGTATCCCAATACAAACAGCTCTGTTTTCATCGCAAAATTCCACAGTATTCTGGACATCTGTGTTGGTGAATATTTTGCAATTTTTTTAATGAACAATGAAGACTGCAAAGAAGAAAGCTATAGGTGGGATCGGTGTATTAGCGGCTGGCTGCAGCAACACAACCAGGAGGACTTTGAGTTGGATAGCAGACGCGCTATCCGACGCTAACCGCCGACCGCATCGATGATCGGGTGAAGTCCTTCGTCGCACCGTCGATCGCTGGAACGCAGGTGAGCACGGGTTTTTATGAGCAAATGAGGGCTGGCGTAGGTGGAGCGCTAATGTTTTTATCATAGCTCTGACGAGGTCCCGTAGCTAAGTTAGCTTCAATGGCGTCGTTAGCAACAGCATTGCTTGGTTTCGACAGGCGGCACAGCATTAACCGTGTAGTTACAGGTCCAGTGTTTGGTTCTGTGTCTCCTGATAGTAGTATTGTTGATCTTCTGTCTATCCTTCCAGTCAGGGGCTTATTTATTTTGTTTCTATCTGCATTTAAGCATGATGCTATCACTTTAGCTCCTTAGCTAAAGTGCTTCACCGATGTATTTTCGTGGAGATAAAAGTCACTGTGAATGTCCATTTCGCGTTCTCGACTCTAATTTTCAAGAGGATATAGTATCCGAGGTGGTTTAAAATACAAATCCCTGATCCACAATAGAAAAAGGAGAAAGTGTGGAATCCAATGAACCCTTGTACCTAAGTTACGGTCAGAGCGAAAAAAGATACGTCCTGCACTGCATTCTAGTCCTTCACTCTCACGTTCCTCATCCACGAATCTTTCATCCTAGCTCAAATTAATGGGGCATTCATTGCTTTCTCGGCCCGAATCGCTCTCGCTGCTGGTGTAAACAATGGGGAAATGTGAGGAGCCCTTCAACCTGCGACATCACGCTACTTCCGGTACAGGCAAAGCTTTTTTTTATCAGCGACCAAAAGTTGCGAATTTTATCATCGATGTTCTCTACTAAATCCTTTCAGCAAAAATATGGCAATATCGCGAAATGATCAAGTATGACATAGAATGGATCTGCTATCCCCGTTTAAATAAAAACAATTCATTTAAGTAGGCCTTTAAGTCTGTCATTTGTTTATTTAAGAAGATTGCTGGCAATTAGAATGAGTCAGTCAGTATTATAAAACAGCAAGTGTATGTATTGTAGGCTATTAGGAGACACTATAGTCAGAGTTGAATATAAATATGATCACCCGTTCAGTGCAGAATAACACCATTGTTTCGCCTTGTGATTTTTAATAGTTTGAAGATGATTCCCCAGGTGCAACAACGCTTGCAAAACACAACATTTTATATTTGACCAGACATTCTAGATATATTTGCACAAAGAACGTTCGGGGTCCCCTCCAAGATTTCTCATTGTCATCCCATTGGGTTGAGTTTTTTCTTGCCCTGATGTGTGATCTGATCCGAGGATGTAGTTGTGGCTTGTGCAGCCCTTTGAGACACTCGTGATTTAGGGCTATATAAGTTAACATTGATTGATTGATTGATTGATATTTTGTCCATATAGTTGCATATATGTGTATGTTGTGTGAGTGTGTGTTTGGTATCTGTGTCTGTGTGTACGTATGTGATAATGGGGGATATGGGTCACCGGGGTATTGTTTTTAACTTTGTAAAGCACTTTGCGTTGTATTTCTTTTATGTATGAAAAGCGCTTTATAAATAAAGTTTGATTGATTGATTGAAAGTATCGGTATCGAATCCGTATCGTTGATACCAGCCCGACTTTTACTAAGTATTGGATCGGAAAGAAAATCAGTGGCATTGCACATTACTCGCATTTATATTAGTCTTAATAAACCCATACTGAGCATTTTGCCTCTTTATATCCTGCTTACACACCTAAAGAGAATAAAGAGTACAATGAATGTGATTGCAGGAAGTCTTTATTCATCACTTGTTACCTGATCAGCACATAGACAGTGACATATAATGTTGTACATGTGTGTATATTTATACAAAACTTATTTCAACTTGATATCACATGTGACAACTAAGCAGGAAAACATCTGTCTACTGTGAATAGTAACAAACTCAAAGGGAAGACAGAATCACAAAAGTATACTTATTGCTCAATACAAATGGCAGTAAGAAGAACCGTAACATTAATCCACATGAACAAATATTTCAATACACATGAACATTATCACGTTACTAATATGAGTTTATACCTTATTGATAGCATTAAAAAGACTAGATTGCACTATTGGTGGAGTACGAATAATAAAAGTGCAAGGATGACGGAGGTGTAAACAGTAAAAGTCATTCACAGAACATCACCACTTTTACATCTGGAGTTTGGCTCTCATGATACGGGGTACTAATCATGGATGTTGGCTCAGGTGTCGGAGTAAAGTAAAGTGCAGGTTGTGGGAGTGTAAGGTCGAGGGTGATGTATTGAACAGAACTTCAAACAAGGGATAAAACACATTTAGGAGACCCCCACCTCCGGGCAGTTTGGGATTCAAATAGTTGCGTGTTTATCTTCCATCTAACTCCTCTTTTCACGTGAATGAATCTTTTTCACACTACTTGTATAACCCGCTCGGTCCAACCCCAACCTGGGTCGTCTGAACTAGTATTGAGAGCGCTAATCGCCAATTTTAAAAGCTGAGCTTTTGACACAATGTCCACAGCAAGCTCTTAAGGTGTTAAGGATTGATGTTTACCAACCAACACACGCCTGCAACAGCTGCACTGACTGGACTCCGTAACACTAACATCCCTAGACCTCCCTCTCATCTGGGTCACGGCACCAATATAACCAGCCACTACTTTGGTTCCACCTGGGGTTTAAACCTGATTCCTTCAAATGAAAGTCAAGAGCGCGAGACACCAAGCTGTCGACTTGGTGCCCAGCGCAGGCTCTTAAGGTGCAAGTGAGAGTGATTCCCCACTACAGACCTGGCACATCCGCACTGGCTGGCCTCTATTATACTCACCCTCCCTAAACCTCACTCTCATCCAGGTCACGATTTGAAGCAGCCTCTGCTTTTGTTTCACCTAGGGCTTGAACCTGGGTCCACCGAATGAGAGTCAAGAGCACAAGGCACCAAGCTTAAAGCCAGAGCTGTCAACTCGATGTCCAGCGCATGCTCTTAAGGGTATTAAGGAGTGACGTTTATCAGCCAACAAACACCTGCAAAAGCTGAACTGACTGGCCTCCGTTACACTAAGATCCTTAAACCTCACTCTCATCTGGGTCACGGCACCAATATAACCAGCCACTGCTTTGGTTCCACCTGGGGTTTAAACCTGAATCCTCCAAATGAAAGTCAAGCGCACGAGACACCAAGCTGAAGGTGCAAGTGAGAGTGATTCCCCACTGCAGACCTGGCACATCCGCACTGGCTGACCTCTGTTATACTCACCCTCCCTAAACCTCACTCTCATCCGGGTCATGGCACCAATGTAACCCGCTTGGTCCAGCCTCTGCTTTTGTTCCACCTAGGGCTTGAACCTGGGTCCACCGAATGAGAGTCACGAGCACAAGGTACCAAGCTTAACTGTCGACTCGATGTCCTTGTGCTGTTAAGATGTTAGGGACTGAGGTTTACCAACATACACTTGGCACATCCTCACTGCCTGGCCTCCGTTACACTCGTATTGTTCTAAAAAAAAAAAAAAAAACTGTGACAATGTCACAGCTTCAGCATTAAATGGTAAACGTACATGTATTCATTTTTTGGTACAAAATCTTACTGATATTCCACAATGTACACATTCAAAGACGTCAAACGTCTACAAGCTAAACAAATACAGTGCAGCCAATAGTGCAAGTTAGAACCTTGTTTGGGAACACTTGGCCTAACCGGTGAAATACGTAAACGGTTAAAAGACAAGACTACAAGAAACTACAACCACAGGTTGGGAGAAGACCACCGTACAACCTGAGCCACCTGCCCCTCACAAAACCACATTCTGTTTCTCGGTCCTGTCCGGCCAGGACCACAAACATTTGTATAATAGTGACTTCAGTTGATAGCCCTTTAGGATGCAACCGGGTTCGCCTGTGAGAGTCGGGGCACCTTTTTTTATTTAGGGAAATCTTTTTATTTTTTTTCAAGATGGCTGGGGTTTGGCCTACATTCTGAGCTTGGTGCCTAAATGGCTCCAAAACAGCCCCGCCTCTCCCAGGCCACCTCAAGGATGTGCACACCTCAGCAAGTGAATGCTATGTCCCCTGCTGGCATGAAAGCTCAGGGTTTTGTTCCAGGTGACAGTTACTATGGTAATTAACATTCTTCACCCGGAAATATATTAACATTGTCGTACAGTATGAGAGCAGGCAACAGCACACAGCTAACACTTCAAACATCCAAACAAACACTATTCTATTGACTAATGAGTATGACTATGTATAGTGGGGTGTCCAACAATCAAAGGCTATTACAACTTGTTTCCATTTTATAAAAAGGCTAATCAATAGAGATATAGTATTAAGTCATTGGTGTCAGACTCATCTTAGCTCAGGGGCCGCATGGGGGAAAATCTGTGCACATTACGGCCGGACTATTAAAATCATGGCATTAAAACTAAGAAATAAGGACAACTTCAGATTGTTTTCTTTGTCTTACTTTGGCCAAAAATAGAACATACACATTCTGAAAACATTACAATAAAAATCTAGGAAAAAAAAAGTTTAGATCCATGAAGAAAAGAAGAAAGTGAATGAATATTTATAACTGAATACATTTGTTTTCTTTTGTATTGTTTTTTTTAATTTTTATGAATTAACGTTTATGACAACCTTTTTCCAAAACACAATATAGAATGTGAGATATAACAAGATAATGCATACATATATCATTTGTTTTCAAAACAGTTACAAAAAAGTTTGACCCCAAAAATTTACTGTGGGACCCCATTTTTATGACTTGATAGGGTCCCTGAGACCCCATTTTGAAAATTCCTAGCGCTAACACTGGTGTAGTATTGGTGCGTGCAAAACAGCAGCAGGCGGCTGTGGCCTGCGAGCCGGTTCTAATACTAATCAAATATCATCCCGGGGGTCATAGATAATTCAAAGCCTAGGGGCCTTGACTTTGACACTTAGGTATTAAATGATTTGTAAAACAGCCTGCATCTCAGCTTTGTGTTGCTGTTGTTGGTTACAAATTAGCTTATTATTTATCATTTTTAATATTATTATTCTATGATACTGCAATACAGTGGTACCTTGGGATACAAGTTTAATTGGATATTACAGGGTTCACTGTGGCATTCGCTACGTAAACTAGTGAGAGGTACGCTTGTAACCCAAAGTGTAATTAGCTGAGAGACAGTTCATATCCAAAAAAAACAACCTGTAAGTCAGAGGTACAACAGCATTTTGAGTTTATGTTTAGCTTGTGTACAGCTAAGACAGGTTAGTGTATATTTCTTTGGTGGCCACAGAGCAAAGAGAGCAGGAGTTGGAGTGACCTAGTCCGACTCCAGTCCTGTTGGTCTTGTTTGGTTTGGATCAGAATGTGATTGTCATGTTAGAGACCAAAACAGATTTTCTAGCATGCACTGAAGTTCTTGATGGTATCCATGCATTCATGGCTCTATATAACTAGTAACACCGTAACGCTACACTAGCCACAAGCTACCATCCCTAAGATTGCATGCACATGCATTTACACCTCGCTAAGTACGACTCTAGACTAAGTTACTATGAGACTGACACTAACACACGCACACACTGTGCTCTCAGTAACATCACACACTTTAAACTAACCTTTTCAGAGACGCTTAAATGAGACCATGACAATTGTCTTCAATAGCGTCTCCATGCTGGGAAATACAAATAAAACATGCACAGATTGTACAACGTGGCCTAGTTAGGTCAACATGAGTACGAGCTTGCACATTTGCTGTGAAAAAACTTCGAAAGTAATAACCGCCTATCTGCTTTGCAAAAATGCACAAGAAATAAAGACAACAATGTTAACAATACTACAACACACGTCAACATTAACCGACAATTTGCCATAGAATTCACTAATTTAGCTCCGACATTTTATGTTGGCAATGTATATCAATGTGGACCTAAGCAGGCACTGGTTACAGGTGGAACAGGACTTGATGAGTTTGTTTGCCTAAGTCCACTTAAACTTGTTCCTCTGCATCATGTGAATAGGATTATTCTCATGAACTATTTCCTGTCCTGTCTGAAGAAGAAGAAAAGAAAGAGCCTGATCTACTAATGGTTTGGGTGCATTAAAACATGTGCAAACTTGATAGCACACGCAAAGCTGATCTACTAAACCTGTGTACAGATGAGTGTGTCTCTCTTATGTGAGCAAAATAAGGATTGCAATCTATTTATTCTGTCTTTATGAATATGCAGAATATATGTTGATAATCAGAACTCCCACAATACTGGGAGGAGAAAATGCAAATATAAATATTCAGCACATACAGTGTGATTTATCAAGACTAAAACTCAACGGTGGGTTCTATTTCGCGTCTTTATTTAGCACATCTGAAAAAAGTATGTGCAAACTTTCTCAGTTTGCACATGCTGACGGCTATGAGAACCGAGGCAAATGCGCAGCAGCTCTGTCCTTCATATACTTGTTAACAGACTGTCAAAAAAATACAGTATATATTAGACATATTGTTTAATCACTAATATTCACTAATATCACTAACAAATTCAATTGATGCATTTTGGTGTCTGCTGGCAGATATATTATTGACATATCTTCTATGTGAAAAAAACATTCTTGCAATATACATTTTCTTGCATCTGGATTCTGGAGCGCACACTCGCCGTTAGTGCCAGACTCTCCCTCAAGCGCAACTTCAGCGTGGTAAAAACAAGGGGAAAAAATGGTTTCCATTGTAGATGCACTGCATGACTGCAGTAAATGATCGAGTGTCTCTGTGGTGAAAGCCACATAGTACACGCAAAAACCTAATTTAAATAAGACGGTCTGCACCACTTTTCTATTCTACATGCAGTCTTACTAGATCACACGCAACATGCCCACGAATGGTACACGCAATTTTATAGTTTGCTCATGCTGTTTAGCTCATGGTATTTGGATCTTAGTAGATCAGGCCCATTATGTGTATTTAAGCTGTTCAACACTTCGGTCCCCAGTACAACACTTGTATGAATACACACATGCAAAACATCCACATAACCGGGAGAATGTCCGCTAAAAGCTCACCTGCACTAATTTCATGAAAACAGAAGACAATTCCAAGCACATGCACTTCAAAACAAGCAAGCCGTCAGAGAGAAGCATACAGTATGACATTAATCATTTCATTAAACAAAACAATAATGTAAGAAACTTAGCAGCATTTGAAAGCTAACACTAAGCCCTTCCAACACTACAGGTGTCATTGCTCTATAACTACAACTTTTAAAGTAAATATATGTACATTTTTAAATCTACACTAACCTTCAAAGTATTTTCTTTCACAGCCCAACTTCATCCAAGTATATCTTGTACATGCACACTCAATGGTTATTGTTTTCAGGGTCTTTTTCTAGCAGAATGGCACAGGCTTGAAAGGGATGAGATAGTGGTAAAATAAGGAAACTTGTATTTATTTATATCAAGTTGAAATAAATATTTGGCCTAAGCTGTTAGGAAAGAAAAAAGAATATGACTCAATAAATACTGTTAGCTTTACCAAGTGGAGCTTAAAGCGGTTCTGGGTATGTGTTAGTACACAGAACAGAATACTAAGCAGTATTCATACACTTGGCTGTGTTCTGCTCTCGTGTCAAATTCTGGGCGAAAATAGTGACGAGCAAAGACAGACACTCAAATGTGCCAAGTACTGTTTTCGTTTCCACTCCAGATGCCCTGACTTATTACCCCATTAGACCAGACAACGAGGCACACCCACGGGCACTAGGCAAGTAGTGCCTCTCTTTAGCAGCGGCTGCAGCAGGAAGACGCCGGATCGTACATTTAGGGTTCTTCAAAACAATTGCCGGTCTTTATCGACCTCCACTTTCTGCGCCCTGTGTCAAAGTTTTCTTCCTTTTACTATTACCCCCCTTTTATCTTCCACCTGACAGTGTTTTCTTACCATACTTTGTTGACCGCCTCTTGCCATCACACTCTTAGGGTGCATTCAGACTTGTAGTTTGGTAATCTGACCAAACTTTAGCGTTTGCGTTGACGCATGTGTTTTTGTCTGGACTAAATAATGCGGATTATAGCATTTGCAAAAAGCTGTGCCTTGATTGGATGACGTATGTGAAGTGAACATTGTTTGACGCTTCTCATCCAAAACAACGATTGCAGGACTATTGCTTCTATGGTGTCATTTCGATGTAACCTCAGCGTTCAGTTGGGTTTTACTAACCACAGCCTGGTCTCACCTGGTGAGACCAGCTTTTTGGTGCAACTGGTATAATTGGCGTTGACACTGCAGCACAAGCAAACCAAGACCCGGTCTTGATCCGCTTGTTTGGTACAATTCTAAATTACCGTAGATTGCAGTCACGCTTGACCAAATTTTAACCTGGTGCGTTTTAACAGGACCAAAAATGACAAGTTTAATCACAGCTGAAATTATGATGGTGCGTGACCAAACTTTCCGAGAATGAATCTCAACTGGACTGCTTAGTTTATCTTAAAAGAGAGGCTTCATTAGTTCATGCTCTCTGGCTTAAAGCTGATATATATTATCGTGTCACGTAGCTTGCGTTCCCCTGTACTTTGTTTACAGCTCATCCATGGAGGCTGGCGTGTAACTGGCAATTCTCTTCCAAAACCCTAGGGAGCAGTGTTTTCTGTGTGAGCAACTGCCATTCTTGTTGACTATCTTCATGAGAAAGAAAGATGAGAAAGAGAGTGCGCGTAGTAGTGGTTTGGAACTTGTAAATAATGGCGTCTGAAGTGACATCCACTTTAACGTTGGAGCTGGAACTAATTATTTTGAAACAACGGTCACTTTTAATGTTCACAATGCTTCGGAACTTGAAGAGAAGATGTTCCCGAAGGTGGACAGGCAGAGAACGGGCAAATTTGCATCGCTATTCGGCCGTTCGTGACATTGGAGAGAGAGCTATGTAATTTACAATAAACAAAAATGTTAAACAACGATTGCAATAACTAACTGATGTTAATGTTTATGTGCATGTGTTATCGATGTTTAGAGCTCATGTTTGTGAATGTACCATGCCTGAAAGATGATTGACGAAAACAAAATTTTGTGTCTGAAAATAAAAGACGTGTGTGCACGAGAAATAATATATGTTGCAATTGAACCTGCTGTTAGCACAAGATTGACAATAAAAGTTAAAAAAAACATCGTACTTTGTGTGACCTGTTCTGGGCGCTACAACATAACATGCTGAAAAACTACACATTCTGTAATTATTTTTACAGCACATCGAGATATTAACTACACAATATCAGTTTGCATGCAAATGTTCAATCACTGTTGCTTTATTTTCGAGAGTAATTTGTGTTTGTAGCACAATGTCTGCTCTCCTGTGAATAGGTTCCCTCCTCGGCAAAAGCTGACCAATCACAGCTCTGCGGGTTTGCGGGAGGGTACGCTGGCGCCCGCTACGTGATGTAGGAGTATAAACCAGGCTTCAACTGGAGAGTGAAACCAATCTTGTCTGTAGAGGATACATACTTTTGATCCGGTACTAAGCGCTCAGACTAGATCCGTCCTATCTCACAGGTAAAAGGTACTTTTTTTCCAACCCTAAAACTAGTTCGTTTTTACTTCGTATCTACAATTTTCGAATGAAACCCATTCTGGCTCAGGAAGGGTTTGGGGAAGGTCCCTAAAGAACCCAAGTGGTCCCAATGACAAATGGGGTTGTCCAAGAGATCTGAAGTGCACCCAAAAGCTGCTGTTTTCAAGGACTTACGACAAAAAGCTAATCAAAGACCCGCTATATAGCAGCACTCTATTGTTTTTAGGAATCTGTCGAAAAATGTTAGTCTCTTCCAATGTCAGGGTTAACCAAATGTTAGCTATGGCCGTAGTCACTAGTAGCCCAATCTATACGATACATGTGTGCGAAGGAGCCAAACTTTGGATCAAGGACTTTAAAACTGACTGGCACATGGGAGAAAAATGGCTAAAATTTGATTCTGTTGCATGCTTGCTAATAAAGCTCCACTTGCTCAAGGAGCTATCGGCGGAGTCTTAAACAAAAGCCCTTTTTGTGTCTGCATGTGGGCTTCGTTACATGCAACACCCTGCATTCATCACATTTGCTCATCAGCAGGTCAATATGGAATATTGCTGGTTGTGATTGAGGGGTTTGAGGAGGGGGTACAATGAGTAGACAGTTACCAACACAAACACCAGATAGTCAAAGTAAAAGTGTAAGTGCTGGCCAACAGGGTTGAGTTTCAGGTGGGTATTAGCAAGTACATCATATGCTATGTGACACCGTAGCAAAGCATCTGAAGGACATACTGTACACAAAAACAGCGAGGCCTGTCTTTGCCACCATCATCACGTCGTCAATACCCTTTTCACCACCTTTCCTTTTCTGACACTTCAGCAGGACACCTCCATGGTATGGGCAACGGAGCCGACACCCTCCGTGCTGTCAGAGTGGACGCAGGCCCGAGAGCGCGACCCTTCCAAGGAGCTGGCGCTGGTCAGGGAGGCGGTCCGGGAGCGAGCCAGGCGGGTCATACTGACGGAGGGCACTGAGAGAAAAAGGATGGTAGAATAAATAACGATGACTTGTGTGTCAGTGCTTCACGGTACTTATATGGATTCAAGTATTCAAGGAGCTGTATGTGTCATACCCGTACACATTTGCACATGTACGGTATGACATTTTTACTTTTGACTCAGGTTCCAGCAAGTATTAAGAAAAACATTAATAAATAGCATATAACATAAGGCACTTAACAAGAGGAAGGACCAAGATTAGCCGGCTAAGAATGCTGTGTGGAATAAGTAGATAAATGGAGAGGAAGACTATGGAGCTCGGCTAGCATTCAGCAGTCTGACAAGAGAGAAGCTGTCTCTGAGTCTGGTGGTTTTACTCCTTTTGCTCCGCAGCCGCTTGCCTGAGGGGAGTTGTTGAAATAGCTTGTGTGAGGGTGAGTGGAGTCCTTCATGATGCTGAGGGCCCACCTTTGCATCTCTGTGTGTAAAGTTCTGAGGTGTTGGGAAGGCTGCTTCCCACGGTCTTCTGTGCAGCCTCTGCAGAGCCTTCCTCTCCGCCGCAGTCATGCACTTGGAGAACTTAAAACATTCCCATTTAACTGCCGGAGCCTACACTAGCCGTAGAAATCTGTCTCCAAACAAAAGCATTGTGAGGAACATGTGACTGGAGAAGTTGGCTTTTATTTTCTTGAAGAGCACTTTTTAATAATAACCATCTCACTTGGATTGTGGAACAATACTTCTTATCGTAATGTAAGCCCCATTTGCTACAAAAGGCATTATTAATATTGTGTTACTGTGATGTGTATTATAACAAGAAGTAAAGAAATATATGATATATGATCAGGCACTTGAGTTTTTTGCCTTGAGTAGTTCCTCTGCATCATGTAAATAGGATTATTCTCATGTCCTGTCTGAAGAAGAAAACAAATAGCCTGATCTACTAATGGTTTGGGTGTATTAAAACATGTGCAAACTTGGTAGCACACGCAAAGCTGATCTACTAAACTAGTGTGCAGAGGATTGCGTCTCTCTTATGTGAGCAGAATAAGGAGTGCGATCTTTTTAGCGTGTCTGTCTTTATGAATATGCAGAATATATGTTGATAATCAGAACTCTCACAATACTGGGAGGAGAAAATGCAAATATAATTATTTAGCACATACAGTGTGATTTATCAAGACTAAAACTCAACTGTGAGCGCTATTTTGCTTTTGATAATAGAACATCTGCTGATTGGAGTAAGCGTTGTCCTGGTGTATCGACAAATTTGTAGATGCTGGTAGCCGTTCAAGGTACATCAAATATTGGAGGATACGAGCAAAACTCTGGACACTCAGATGTTTGTGATTTTGGATGAATCACAATTAGACAACTTTTAATGCCGTCTGCCCCGCAGGATGAATTTGAGGACCAAGCGTCTTTTCGTGTCGTTCTCACCATTTCGAGGACCTAAATGGCTGTCAAAGTGTACCAACTTGTCGGAGTACGTCCTCAGCCATTTACTTTCCAGGTGAGTGGAAAGTAAATGGGGTGCCCACATTTTTTCTGCAGGTGAGCTACTTTTCAGTCGAGGGGATCTACCTCATTCATATATATAATTTATATTTATTTATTTATGAATTAAAGATTATGTTTCTGTTAACAAGTTGAAGGTGTTTAATGATAATACATTCCTTTCTTTAATGAAGACACGAATATAAGTTGGTGTATTACCTGATTCTGATTACTTGCATTGATTGGAATCAGACAGTAGTTCTGATAACGTCCACCTTTTGAAATGGAGGACAAAAAAGTCCTCTTTTCTGTCCAATACCACATGAAAGTGGTTGGTTTTTGGCATCTTATTTGTCCAGCTTCCATACTCCTTTTTATACACTTTACAAGAAATACATTGATGGCAAACTCCATAGCTTGACTCCATAGCTTGCTAGCTTGTATGCGCTAGCTTTCTGACTCTTATTTTGTTAGCGTAGGCAGGATGGAGCAGCACTTTTATTGTGAAGACAGGAACTGTGCAGTCGGTCTTTAGAGTTTTGACGGGAGGTACGGTTGAAATAAAAAGTGTTTCTCGCCTTCCTGTCGGTCATTTTTTCTTAATAATGATCTGGCAGCAGCCAGCGTCATCTCACAAGACCCTCGGGTGCCGTGAATGTCAATCAAGTGACAAAAGTTAAGTCTTCGTGAAGGTTGCAAGATCGATAATTTTGAGGTCTATTTTTTAATGCCTGGCTGGCGATCTACTGACACACCCTCCGCCATCGACCGGTACCTCGTGATCGACGTAATGAGCACCCCTGATCTACGATAAAGTTTGACGAGCAAGTAAGCAAGGAAACCCCTCAACAGTCGATCATGTCGAAATTGTACACACGCTTGTTATCACAGTGCCGCTATAAATACTTTGTCTGCGTTAGCGCTTATAATAACAATATCACTAATACTTGGTTAATATTCAAGTCACAAAATGTAATTGGAGTATAGTGGAGCTCCCATTGGCTCAACTGAGCGGACTTTTATTTCACGTTTATTTAGTAGTTAGAATGCATTTCAAAAAATCCATCCGTCGTCATGTCTTTGATAATGATTGTGAACGAACTTCCAAAAAAGTGCAGTTCCCCTTTAACACACACACACCATGGACCATGGCTACATATGCACAGATTTACTACGTAGACATGCTGTCTACATGTAGTATAGTAAACATAAGTACTGTAGTATCCATATAGTATGCTTGTTGCAATGCAGCTTATTTCAAAGGGTGACCGTTAGTTATGAATGCAATTAACACGGCCTTGCCAAAGCTAGGAGAGGGCCATGCAAAGCACACTTTTGAAGATGCAAAAGGAATGAGGGGAAACAAAGAAAGAATATTATATTTTTTCATTGCGGGAAAAAATATGTCGGTCAACATTTCAAAATGGAGGGCCTTTTAGTCTTGCAAATGCCAGGAATATTAAAACATCGTATTGATTAAAGAAACAAAAAGCTAATCATACAGGGCAGCAGTAAAGGCTAAAGGTGTATTTAGTAAATGTGGGGGGGGGGGGGGGGAGAAAGTACCTGGCCCTCCACTCAACCTCCGATCCTTCACTGAAGCGACTGAGAGAATGCGGTGAGGAAGACAATTAACAATATTATTACAACTCATGTGTCTCGGCATAAAATACTCCTGTCATGTTTTTCTAAAATGATGCATCCATATACTTCAAATATAGTCATCACATCTCCCTGCTGGATACTTACTGTAGCCCATTCCTTGTAGGAAGTACTTAAACGCCTCAGTGAGCTTCCCAGGCTGTAAAAAAAGCAACATATTCACATTAGACTGTTAAAAATAAAAACATTTTGATAAGACTTAGTGAGAAAAGTGTTACCTGTGTCAGCTGGGGGAGTCCACCAGAGTCAGCCATCTGTGGGGCCAATGAAGCAAATTCATGATATCTGAAGATCCACCATATTAACGACTGACATCAAACATTTCATTTATTTCTCTTCACTCAGATAAATGGGCATCTCTCGAAGTACAAATACAAAAGTTTATTGTCAAAAAGATATTTGTATTCATTAGGAGTGTTAAGGTACGTGTAATTGTAATCTGATTTTTAAGCATTTTGAAAGTGTAAAGAATAAGATTTGAATCTAAAAAAAATAGAGAAGCTTCAAGCTGAAATATCAAAATATATGAAAGTTAAAAAAATAATTAAATAATGTATTTAGTTAAAAGATTGACCAGAGTGAATCATACTTGTAATCAACCTAAAACAAATGGTGTGCACTAGGGTTGTTTGGAAAGTAAGTAAGAAAGTATCGCGATACTAATTGATTGAAATCTGTACTATA
Source organism: Entelurus aequoreus (assembly GCF_033978785.1). NCBI lineage: Eukaryota > Metazoa > Chordata > Actinopteri > Syngnathiformes > Syngnathidae > Entelurus > Entelurus aequoreus. The sequence continues at coordinate 23,336,822 of NC_084746.1, forward strand.
CTGCCTTTGAAAAGTACCGCTACCGTTCTTTTATCTAAACGCCGCTTTGTGGCGTACATAACATGTAGATATATAACATGTAGATACGTAGACGCGCACACAGCTGCTTGGCTTGATGCCAAATATTAGCGGAGTTAAGACCGCCCATCTAACATCAACTAGTGCAATTTGGTAACAAATTGCGACAATTTGTGTTTTATCTTTAACAGATGTGTGTTTTACCTGCTACATGGCTTATCTGTGTACATTTATCCATAGTTTTGTTTTTAGTACTTACTAATAATTGTATTTTTCTTAAAGCACAGACCAGTATTGGCAACCATAAATCATGAAGCATTTAATATAATGTAAATAAAGATTTTTTATTCTATTCTAAGCTTATCATTGATTATGTCAGACTATTTGTAATATGTGTTTAACCTTCTAAAATTGTTCTTTGAGTGCAATAGGAAACATATGTTTATTGTATTGCAAGATTTTCTGTTAAAATACAGCCAAAATGTACACTTTTTCGTAGTTCCCTTTATTTGGAAAAGAATCGAAAAGTATCGACATACATTTTAGAACCGGTACCCGTACCAAATTATTGGTAACGGGACAACCATAGTGTGTACTTATTTTTTTTTTTAGAATACACTGATATATTTTTCAAAATGCAACTTCACAACTTGATTTTTCAGTTTCTAAATAATTGTACTTAAGTACAAACCTCCTGCCCTAATTTAGCATTGTTAATTAGTCCGGCTTGTTGACCCACAATAAAATAAGTGCACTGTCATCCTGTTCGATAAAGTAAACACTACATGATCAATCTTAAAAATGGACAAAAAAGAAAAAAAATGCTTAAAATCAGGCTGAAATTGAAACCGTGTCCTCCCAAATAGTTGTGAGAATGATTGAAACAAGCCCAAACACTTTCAAAATGTCTATTATTTGCTCTTCTCCCCATTTCCTAGTAATGAATCATTACCTTGAGGAAAGTGGTGTTGGTTGGGTCAAGTTTGGAGTTACACTCCACCTGGAGAATAAATACAGCAAAAAGTTACAACAGATCAACTCCATGCCTGAAATAGACTTGCAGAAATACATCATCACTTCAGCCAGGAGGTTACGGAATCGTTCGTTTTTCAGTTAGTTAGCAACATCGCTCTTTCATGAAACTTTCATTAAACATCAAAAATGGGATAAGGATCATTTTGGGACTGATTCTGTATTCAGAGCTTTTTGTTTACTATTGGGAGGTAGCGCCTGCTTATTAACTAATTATGTTCTAGTTTATAGTTGTCAGGACTCGGTCCTTGGGATTTGTTTTTCCAGAAGGCAACGGAAAGTTGGCACGGGCAAGACGTGAATTTAGATACATGATTTAATATTAACACTCAAAAAAAGAATAAACAAAAGGCGCGCACAATGGCGGAAGTACAAAACTTGACTATGAAAACAAAAGACATACACAAAGGCAAAAAACTATGAACAATAACAAAAACTTACTTGGCATGGCATGAAGAATAAACTATAATAAACATGAATCTCGTGGGTAGCAGTAGCATGGATGGATAGATGAAGCATGGTATGAAATGATAGAGGATGTCACCAGGACGAACAACAGAAACAGACAGGCTTAAATAGTGACATGACAGGTGAAAACTAATGGGTTACTATGGTGACAACACAAACAAAAGTGCACAAGGAGTCCAAAAACAAAACCGAACATGACTAAAACAAAACATGATCACACAGACATGACAATAGTGGGATAGTATACTTTATGTGGTCAAAACATACATGCTAATTAGCACAGCAGATAAACTATTAAACAAAATCTAGGGCTGTCAAATGATTGAACATTTGAATCAGCTAATCATCGTTTATAACTTAATTAATAACTAAAATGTGCAGTTTATTGCAGTGACAAAAAGATAAATGACAGGACACAATTATATATTTAACTTACTGAGTCAACATTAACATTATTTCATCTAATTATCAAACTGTGTTTATTAGCATAAGTATATATTTAACATACATAATTTAACATAAAATCCCCTGAAGAGCAGGAAAATCTGTGAAACAGCCTTTTAGGGATGAAATAGCCTCTGTGTTTTTTTCCTGACCTAACTTATATTTAACATACTGTATGTTTATTAACATTATGTTTAATTTTCGCGTCTTGCTGCACCGGTGAGCTTCTTCTCTTTTGTTGTAATAAATAATGGTTTTGACTGCACCTTTAAACATGTCATTGTATTCTGGGACAACCGGGACATTAAATGTTATATAGCAACATAACATGGTTATTACAGCTTAGGTGGAACTGAAAATCTTTCTTGCAAATCACTTTTTGTCTGACTGTTGCGTTATTGTTCTTTTGGTAAATAAACCATTATATTGGTTCAGCTGGATCCTATTCTCTGTCTGCTGTCGACATAAACAAGTTCTGTTGTGTAAGGCAGAGACACCACGTGAGTGACCCAGATACTGCAGTGTGCTGCAGCAATGAGTCACTCCGATAGGCTGAAAACACACACACACACACACACACACACACACACACACACACACACACACACACACACACACACACACACACACACACACACACACACACACACACACACACACACACACACACAGGCCATCTTTGGAGTCATATGACAGAACACTTGACTTCAAGGACAACACTTAATAATTTTTGGGTTACACTGAAGGGGTAACTGTTTATTTGGGGGGGGGGGGGGGGGGGGTTTGCCTATCGTTCACAATCATTATGAAACACATGACGAGGGATGTTTTTTTTATTTTTTTTATTGCATTCTAAATTGCAAATACATGTAAATAGAAGTCCGCTTACAGCAAAGCCAATGGGAGGTCCTCTATTCCGCCAATAAAATATAATAAAAAACATCCAAAAAGCGGCAACAATATTCCATTAACATTTTGTGACTTTAATATTAATAGTGATATTTTTGTTATAAGCACCGTGATCAGGAGCTTGTGTAATGTTTACATTGAGTGGTCAGCTGTTTCCTCGCTTCCGTGCTCCCTGGCAGTTTATTGTAGATCATAAATCATGCCTTTCACCTGGATAGAAGAAGGCTGAGGACCTATTCCGACAAGTTGGTACACTTTGACAGCCAAATTAGACTGGAAATTGCGAAAACGACACGGAAGACGCTTGGTTCCACTCCCCTTTTCTTTGCGAGGATTATGAGTCATTTTTCATCCAAATAGGAAAATATGAACATCCCAGCAGTCTGCATCCTATTGACAGCAGACCCTGTACAGTAAGTGATACTTTATTATGTTTGTTGGCTCTCATGAAGTCTTCAGTGAATGTTGTGACTGTGCAGTGTTATGCTTAAAATGATCAAAATACAGAAATAATAAATATTATTATAAAGGTGCTCATTACGACATTACATATATACTTACATTATGTATATAAAACCTTAATAGAGGTGTTTGGATGTTTTTGTAAGGACTTTATAAGCAAAATAGGGCAATTTTTGATTAAATATTTATTTCATATTTAGATTACAAAAAAATGAAATAACATCCATCGTCATGTCTATCATAATGATTTTGAACGATAATAAAGTGCAGTTCCTCTTTAAGTCAGAAAATACAGTCATAATTGTGTATGATGTAGAACACTGTAGAAGATTTGACAGTAAAAAGCTGGCAGAATTTTTTCTGTAAAATGAATGTTTTTTTTACACCAAATTACTGTAATTAAATAACAGTAACAAGAATTAAATACTTTTTTTTTTTACAGTGAAATTATGGTGACTGAACTGCCAGGTTTTTTTTCTATTAAATCTATTGTCGTTGTTTTAAGAGCACATAACTATAAATGAAAGACAAGCAAACAAAAAAAAAGGTACCGCTTTATTTTTATGGTAACACTCTAGCAATTGAGCTGCTTGTATTTTAACACACAATCTATTGACTTTTTTACCGTGTAACAGACTTCCACTAGGAGCAGTGTGGAAAATTACACACACTCTGTTATGCTTGGGTCGCATGTTTATGCACAGATCGTTCCCCCAAGATGCAGCAGGAACTCCGGAGGCAAGATGCAGGTAAGATGATGATTTATTCTCAAAAATCCTTCAAAAATACAAACAAGCGCGCCTATAGCACGGGGAGCTAAGGCGAAACTTAGCACAGGAGTCAAAAGATAAACAGGCATAGGCACCAGAAGCAAGATATACACAAACGTTAACTTGTTGCTTATAACAAACAAGACAGCCAGGTTTGATTGATTGATTGATTTTGATTGATTGATTGAGACTTTTATTAGTAGGTTGCACAGTGAAGTACATATTCCGTACAATTGACCACTAAATGGTAACACCCGAATAAGTTTTTCAACTTGTTTGATTCGGGGTCCACTTAAATTGATTCATGATACAGATGCATACTATCAGATATATACTATCATCATAATACAGTCATCACACAAGATAATCATCAGGGTATATACATTGAATTATTTACAATCCGGGGTGTGTAGGGGGGTGGCGGGGGGGGGGGGGGGGTTAGGTTTGGTTGTTATCATCACTTCAGTCATCAACAATTGAGAACAGAGAAATGAACATTGAAACAGTGTAGGTCTGACTTGGTAGGATATGTACAGCAAGTAGTGGACATAGAGAGAGAGAGAGAGAGAGAGAGAGAGAGAGAGAGAGAGAGAGAGAGAGAGAGAGAGAGAGAGAGAGAGAGAGAGAGAGAGAGAGAGAGAGATATCAGAAGGCATAAGAAAAAGTATCTACATTTGATTATTTATATTGGATCATTAACAATCCGGAGAGGGTGTTAGTTTAGGGTTGAAGTTGCCTGGAGGTGTACTTTTATTGCGGTTTTGAAGGAGGATAGAGATGCCCTTTCTTTTACACCTGTGTGACGAAAGGCAGGAATAAATAATTCTCTGAATAGTGCCTGGGAGCAGGTGAGCATCTTGAACACTAATCAGAGGCAGGTGAAAATAATCAGCACCCATGACAACCAAGAAACACAAACCCAGGGGTGCTGAAACAGAACTAAGGGAAACAAAACATGATCCGGACAATGGATCATCACACACTCAAACATAATATCTGAAAAAAGTCACTTTTAAGGACTTTGACAATTGCTAAACCAAAAAGATTGTTGGATTAGGTAGAATATGATTAAAGGTAAGTTTATTTGGGGACAGTGAAGTTTGTCCCCAAATGGAAAGCCATCCCAGACTGAAATATGTCCCTGATTTTTACCTAAATCAACACACACACACACACACACACACACACACACACACACACACACACACACACACACACACACACACACACACACACACACACACACACACACAGAGAGAAACAAAGCCTGACCTCCATCTGTCATATCTGATCAAATAAAATGTCTTTTAATGTCCCGCCTCCCATCTTTCTGACTGCAGATATTATTAAGGGGTTTGCATCCCTGGGATTACCAAGGACAGCAGCATATCCGCACACACAAGCCCATATGGCACCAAAAACAATGCTTACAAAGACATCCTGCACCCACACACAGATGGACATGCAAACAGGGTCATAAAAGGGTAGAAAGTTGAGCGTTTGAAAAGTTTTAAATAGGCTGCTTGACTGAACGGCTTAGTGTGTGAAATAAGGACATATTGTACAGTAATAACACTCAACTGACAAATACATTTTTAATCTTTCTATTGCATCGGCTTTCTGGGTGCATTTGATCTTGGCTGCACAAAAACCTGCGACCTGGATTCATTTCTAAATGAATATTTCGCTTGTCGCCCAAAGGTCTAACGTTCATCTGCTCAAGGGAGAAGCAATCGCATTATGCAGGGGTCTTCAATCTTTTCTAGGCCAAGGACCCCTAAACTGATGGAAAGATGTAGTGGGGACCCCCTACTTATATATCTTGTTTGAAATGTGTTTTGAATTAAACTGGTCCTAAAGGTACCTGGTTATTATGTATTATCAAAATAAATGGAAAAAACACAGTATTGTGCCATTAATAGCTAGCCAACAACTTGTGCTGGTAATCGCTAGCTGACAATTAGAGCGCTAATCGCAAGCTAACTTGAATGCTGAAATTAATATAATATTATAATTATTGATTCATGTTTATAACTTCCAACCATGGTTCTGCCATTTTCCAGGAAGGTCCTGGGATAGCAGTCTAAAGTACCAGTATAATAAAAAAACAAGTTGATTTTATAAGTTTAATTGTGTTTCATAGTATCCATCCATCCATTTTCTACCGCTTGTTCCTATCGGGGTCACGGAGGGGCTGGAGTCTAACCCTATCCCAGCTGCACTATACAATCCGCAAAGTATGTTAAAATACCGTCTAAACGTCACAAAATGCCAAACGTTTACTGAGTGTTGTTAAAAGGAAAGGCCATGTAACACAGTGGTAAAAATGCCCCTGTGCCAACTTTTTTGCAATGTGTTGCTGCCATTAAATTCTAAGTTAATGATTATTTGCACACAAAAAAATTACGTTTCTCAGTTCGAACATTAAATATCCTGTCTTTGCAGTCTATTCAACTGAATATAAGTTGAAAAGGATTTGCAAATCGTTGTATTCTGTTTTTATTGATAGGCTACAGCACCCCCCGCGACCCCGAAAGGGACAAGCGGTAGAAAATGGATGGATGGATTTACGATTTACCCAATGTGCCAACTTCACCCGCTTTATGGTTTTGTACATTTTCACCAAAATCGTCTGATACTGATCGATCAGTCCATCTCTACTCAAAGGCCCTCAGCTGTAATTTCAGAACAACAATGACCTATTTCCAGATACCAACAAGTAAAACATGTCTGACATGTATGTTATAATCAGGTGATGTGGTTGCATTTTTTTTTCTCTTCCATTGAATTCAGTCTGACTTCGGATTGAAACAAATCATTGATTAAACTGCTCCATTTACTTTTGTTATTTAAGCTTTGACATGATCAATTGGGATTTATTTTGTCAGTACTGTTCTTTTAAAGGTGCAGTTAAAAAAAGGTGTATCAGAGTAAAGAAGAGGAAGTCAAGGTGCTTTACAAAGAAAAAAGAGAAGAACGATTTCTCACTCACCACGCCCTCCTCTGCTGGTGCGTTGTCTCCCACAACCAACATAACTGGACACCTAAAACACAACCAAAATGTATGTGTGTTTATTAGTAATGTCAACATATGCTCCATTCATGTAACATAAAATGTCAATCTAAGGCTTCCAGAACAAGTTTAGCTGTCAAACAGTTTGTTGACTGCAGGCGTTAGTCAAAATTCTGCTCAAGTTCCCTCTTTTCTTTGTTTATTTAAATTATAACCTTGGCCAGTAGCTAACTGTTACTTTTACAAAAAGGATGACATGTTTGTGTATCATGTTGAGGTTTTAATACTGTTTTCGATTAAATTTATTTTGCTTCTTGTGGTTGTGGTTGGCTTACGTAGGATTGCCTACATACAACGTTTTAAATGACAGACATCGGTTAGGGTTAGTAATAAATACTATCAATAATACAGAAGTAATAGGAAGTAGCCGCGCATGCCACTGAGAGATACTTTATGAGATCCGAGTGTGTGAGTACAGTACAGGCCAAAAGTTTGGACACACCTTCTCATTTCAATGTGTTTTCTTTATTTTCAAGACTATTTACATTGTAGATTGTCACTGAAGGCATCACAATTATGACACCTGTGAAGTGAAAACCAATTCCGGTGACTATACCTCTTGAAGCTCATTAAGAGAATGCCAAGAGTGTGCAATGCAGTAATCAGAGCAAAAAGTGTCTATTTTGAAGAAACTAGACTATAAAACATGTTTGCAGTTATTTCACCTTTTTTTGTTAAGTACATAACTGCACATGTGTTCATTCATAGTTTTGATGCCTTCAGTGACAATCTACAATGTAAATAGTCATCAATCAATCAGTCAATCAATGTTTATTTATATAGCCCTAAATCACTAGTGTCTCAAAGGGCTGTACAAGCCACAACGACATCGAAAATAAAGAAAGGTTAAGTGTGATAAAGTCAGCAAGAGAGAGCAGCATTAACTGTTTTAGTTTAGCGTTGGCAGTCATTGGTCTGGTAGGAGATGTTGATGCTCCTGATGAATGTGTTCAGTGCATGTTATTAGCGCTAGTTACTAAATACATCCAATGGCTGTGTCTCACGGTATTGTAGGATTACATGATTATCACTTTATTGAATTATTCCCCGCAGTCATTTCACTCCTGGAATTTGCAATGACGTAAAGTTAAAGTTAAAGTCCCAACGATAGTCACACACACACTAAGTGTGGTGAAATTATCCTCTGCAATTGACCCATCCCCATGTTCACCCCCTGGGAGGTGAGGGGAGCAGTGAGCAGCAGCGGTGGTCGCGCTCGGGAATCATTTTGGTGATTCAACCCCCAATTCCAACCCTTGATGCTGAGTGCCAAGCAGGGAGGTAATGGGTCCCATTTTTATAGTCTTTGGTATGACTTGGCCGGGGTTTGAACTCACGACCTTCCAGTCTCAGGGCGGACACTCCAAACACAAGGCCACTGAGAAGGTAAACTCACAAATTCATGCAACGTTTACCAATCCCTGCACCTTTTTCCAATGCTTGCCACTTCCCCGCACATTTTGGCTATTTGCAATGTGTGGACCAGTGGTTCTTAACCTTGTTGGAGGTACCGAACCCCACCAGTTTCATATGCGCATTCACCGAACCCTTCTTTAGTGAAAAATAAAATGTTGTTTTTTTTCAAATTCAAGACAAAGTTATATATTTTTGGTAACACTTTAGTACGGGGAACATATTTTAAGTAACAAAGACATAATTTAGAGTTTTTTGGACACTAGGGGAACATATTCTAAGTAACAAAGACTTAATTTAGAGTTATTTGGTTAGGGTTAGGGTTAGAAGGTTAGGGCCAGGGTTAGAGGGTTAGGGTTATAATAAGGCCATGCCGAATAAGGCATTAATAAGTACTTAATAATGACTAGTTAAGAGCCAATATGTTACTAATTTGCATGTTAATAAGCAACTAATTAATGGTGAATATGTTCCCCATACTAAAGTGTTACCATGTTTTTTTACTGGTGCACAAAGTGAACCGTGTATGAACATCACCTTGTTCAAAGAACAAAACCAACACAGTGCATAAACTCACAACAAATTACACACAATGTAAATTAGTCGAAATAACGGAACATTAATCTTCTGTTTTTCCGGTGATGTTTGTACCCTTATGCCGATGGTTTAAGCAGCGGCACCATTTAAAAAGTATTGATTTGGCTTCTTTAGCAACCAACCCATTGCTTACATGTGTTAATTTAATCCTTAAACAGAACAAAACAATCAAATTACTTTGTTTTAAAAGCTGCTTTCAACCACATTCATGCAATTATTCCTATTATTTAGTGTATGTAAACATAGTGTGTTTGTAGACTTACTTCAGGGTTTTGGCATTAAGTACAGTCCCACTGCGGTTCATCTCCAAGTCCCTACGGCTGAAAAAGATAATATCAACATTGTGTTCAGTCTATGTTCAGGGAAAAATACACTTTGACAACCAACCCAGTTTTTATTTGACACACTCCATGTCTATAGTTGCATGCATTCCATTACGAGTGTCCTAAGTTCTAAGTTTGGTCGTGGAACGATCGGGCTTGTAGGTTGAGATACTACTGTACTGTGTGACGTCGCTCATCCACGCTGTAGCTAGTCAAGAAGCATTGAGTTTGGCAAAATATTTCATCTTCAAGTATTTCATGTCAGTTACAAAACGATATAAAGAGAGAATTATTTCACCTGTTATACATGCTCCAGAACAGCTGCAGGTTGAACTGGTTGAGGCTGTTGTTGATCTGTTGCCGATAGCTCTGCACCAGCTCTGTGTTGTTCATCAGTTCCTCCTGTTCACAAATAAACATGAGGGCTTTTTGTCATCACTGAAAAGCTACTAACTAACAAGTGACATAAAAGCTAATTGTTTTTATCCGATACGGACAAAGTCCCAAGTACTCTAAATGGGAAAGCAACGAGTGGTTTGGCTTATGTTGACAACCGCTTACGTCAGAGCTCGGCAAATATTTTGACTCGGGGGCCACATTGAGAGAAAAATGGGCCAATGTGTATGTGTTTATAAATTATAAATACACATTTAGCTGTAAAATCTGTAACAATCTGCTGTACAGTATGTGTGTTTGGATCCCTTTATACCAAAAGTCACAATGTCTGATAGAATTCTAAAAAAGTTTTGGAGTTTTACAGTTTTTTACTGAATGGAAGACCCTAAATGTACATTTAAATAAAGAAAGTGGGATTTAAAATATAAACTAAGAACAATAAAACACTGAATATTAACAACATATGAACATCACTCCTCTTTTACTTCTCAGACCAGCTCCTCCATACACATCAGACTCCCAAAATGCAACACGGAACGACACAGGAGGTCCTTCATACCGACAGCCATCAGACTGTATAATGCATATGTTCCTTGACTGCACATAAATGTAGAATATATGTAGAATATATTTATATTATTCATATATTATATATATTATGTACATAATATATTATATATATATTACATTTTTTATTATTATTATTGTCTATTGTGAGCGAACTGTGGTGCTGAATTTCCCTCAGGGATTAATAAAGTACTTTCTATTCTATTCTATTTTACAATCAAGCAAAACACAACAAAAATTTAACAAACAGCTAAATATGAATGCAAAGTGTAATAAACACCTACAATATGATATATTATCATTTTTATGCAGACATTTGTTATAAAAATGTGCTGCCATATCTGTTCCTGACACAGGCGTTTCGGGCTGGCTGCTCTGAAAACAAACCCCGCCCACTCTTCTTTGTTCTTCCTCTGAGCTGCTGTGAGGTAGATTACCGTAATAACTCCTATAACACTCAAAAGTGCAGATTTCAACCATTGAAATACTTTCTATAGTTTAAGACTTACGGTCATTTAAAAACAGCACTGCACTTCATAATGGCAGCTACTGTTTTAATGTTAAAGGTCTAAATAAATGATGTAGAACGTCCGGCGGGCCGGATTGAAAATCTTAATGGGCCGCATTTTGCCCAGTTCTGGCCTTTGTCAACGTGAGTCATCCAGTCAGAGAGGCATTGACATAATCACATCTAGTATTTTCACTGGATGCGAAACAGTTGTGGCACGTTTTCGCCGTTCATCGATACCCACTGGCAGTGTCTATGATGGCACTGACTTGACTTGACTTGTGGAAAAGACGATATGTTTGCCTTGCAGAAAGACTACTTTATTGTTGTATTTGTAGCAAGCAACCACACAGCAGTCACAACATCTCTGGTGAGCTATGCACACACTTCTTATTGAATTCCCGCTAACCACTCCCCTGCTTCTACCACCCCCGTGTCAGGTCATAATTCACACGAGGCCCTAAAATAGCTGTCTCAGGATATGCCTGTAACACTTTCTCCAAAAATGAGCATTTCCTCATCCATCGTGTCAATGGTGTAAAATAAAGTCTGAAAAACTTTGACAAGTTGACTTCAGGTCTGTCCCCATCCATCACGAAATTTCAGTGTGTAAAATACAATCCACACGTAATATTTAATTATAAAAACAAACCGGAGAATGTATTTTGTCTCAGCTGCGGACTGGCTGAGCTGTGCCGGAGCCGTGCTCGGTACATTTACAGGTCGTGGAAACTGACACATTGACTAGAATGAAAACACATCGTTCATTGGCCGCTATTCAGCCGCTGGAAATCAGGGGTAAAAGTGTGTTCCACCGCGTTTAACATACCTGACTGAAAAGATGTGGCAATACTGTATCTGGCAGGGTGCTCGTCAGTCCTGAAAGCTGCGTAAAAACGTACAAGGAAACAACAGAACTAAATATAGTGGAATGGTCTTTAGGTGAAACACCATGGTCACTAAAACGTAGAAAACCTTGTCAGATACCTTGGATGCTGCCCAGTCAATCCAGCCTTTACCATTGGGATCGATGTTGAGCAGAACCAAACCCTCCACCAGGTCAGGGAACATCAGCTAAACATTTTTTAAGATGGTATTATTTATTGGCTGGCAACCTAAAAAAAATACTTTTAGGGTTAACCTAACCCTAAACTACTTACCGCAAATTTGGCCAGGATGTATGATCCAGCTCCAACTCCAATCCCAACGATACTCTTGAATCTAAGATACATTCAATATAGTAAGTATATTTAAAATGAGTCCTGTCAAATGATTACATTTTTAAAATAGATTTATCACACTTTTGAATTTGGAATAATCGTGATTAATCGCAGTTGCTTTAAAAACGTTGCTGAACTTAACTTTTTGGACACAATTGCCGCAGATATACTCCGCCAGTGTTGTTTGTTGTCTACTCCTTGTCATCGAAGTATTAGTAGCATTCTTGCTGGTGTCTGCCTCAGAAACTGTGTTTTCCTTTTAAGATGGTATTTTAAACGTGTTGTGCTTTGTTGATAAGGGCTGCAAGATATGCCAATGACCTTGGTTTTATCGAAAGTCCCATCCAGGTGTATTTTTGAGAGTCTCCTCATTCATCTTTGCACTGGTATACTGACCACTGACCTGACCAGTGACCTGATCTGATCATAATATCATATACAGTATATATTCGTTAATAAACAGTATAGATACACTCTAATAACTAGAGTGTATACATCTAATATACAGTATATATAATTTAATAATTAGAGTAGGGGCCCACTCAAATATTAACACTGATCCTAACAGTCATCTCCCTCTTGATTTTAATCAGATCGCATTAGTTTGTGTTCTTTTAAGTTATGTTATGGTTGCTATGCCTAAAAATAATTACGAAGACCCGATTGTAGAAATAAAAAAACATAATTTAAAAAACTAGACTTATATTATTTTCTCGCATCACTATTACAGTATGGCACTCGTTAATGTCAATCAAATATTTAGTGCTAAAACGAACAACTAAATCAATAATACAGGTGTTAACTAAACTGTCACAGGAAAATCCAGCTTAAAGGGGAACTGCTCATTTTTTTTAGGAATTTTGCCTATCATTCACAATTTTTATGTAAGATAAGAACATATATATATATATATATATATATATATATATATATATATATATATATATATATATATATATATATATATATATATATATATATATATATATATATATATGTATATATATATATATATATATATATATATATATATATATATATATATATATATATATATATATATATATATATAAATACCTTGTGGTTAGAGTGTCCACCCTGAGACTGGTAGGTTGTGAGTTCAAAACCTGGCCGAGTCATACCAAAGACTATAAAAATGGGACCCATTACCTCCCTGCTTCGCACTCAGCATCAAGGGATGGACTTGGGGGTTAAATCACCAAATGATTCCTGAGCGTGGCCACTGCTGCTGCTCACTGCTCCCCTCAACTCCCAGGGGGTGAACATGGGAATGGGTCAGATGCAGAGGGTAATTTCACCACACCTAGTGTGTGTGACTATTGTTGGGACTTTAACTTTAACTTTATATATTTCTCTTTTTCTATGCATTCTAGTATTAAATAAATGTGATCAAAAGTCCACTTACAATGGAGGTGTTACACTAGATATAAAAGCCTATAAAAGCCCTTAAAAAAAGATCCAAACACCTCAATCAGGTTTTATATACATTTATAATAACATTTAATATTTACGTATTTTGATCATTTTAAGCATACGTGGTGCATTAATTTTAAAAAGGCATCCCAATGTTCGCTTTTTCTTTTGCCACTACATAACTGAGACTCACTGCAGACTTCATGAGAACCAGCACACATAATATAACATCACTTACTGTATAAGGTCAGCTGTCATTAGGATGCCGACGAATAGAATCTTGTTATATTAATATTCACTTTTTAGGTGGAAAATGACTACATGGAACCAAGCGTCATTTTGTGTCATTCTCGGAATATCCGGGTGTAAATTGGCTGTCAAAGTGTACCAACATGTGGGGTTACATCCTGGTCTTTCTACTATCAAGGTGAGAGACATGGTTTATGATCTACAATAAAGTTTCACCAGCAGAGGAAGCAGCTTATCACTCGATGATGTAAATATAGGCACACACGCTAGTGATCATGGCGCCGCTATAAATAGTTTGTCTGCGTTAGCGCTTATAATAACAATATCATTAATACTTGGTTAATATTCAAGTCGCGAAAAGTAAATGGAGTATTGTTGGTGCTTTTTGGATGTTTTTTTATTGGGTTTTATGGGCAGAAGAGAGGACCTCCCATTGGCTCCGCTGTAAGCGGACTTTTATTTACGTTTATTTACGAGTTAGAATGCATTAAAAAATATATACATATCCGCCGTCATATCTTTTATAATAATAGAGAACCATGGGCAAAATTTCAAAAACAGTGCAGTTCCCCTTTAAAAAAAACTTCTCTATGACTTTAAATACAGACTTCTTCTGTTTGAGATTGTTATCAGTGCCACAAGTGGGAGAAAAGTCTATAACAACTGAGTACCGCTGCACACCATATGGACTACAACTGAGACAAATATATTTGTTGGCGGTCCTCTAGGGGACGCTCACGGTCCAACAGTGGTTGAGAAATATATACACTACCGTTCAAAAGTTTGGGGTCACATTGAAATGTTCTTATTTTTGAAGGAAAAGCACTGTACTTTTCCATAAAGATAACTTTAAACTAGTCTTAACTTTAAGGAAATACACTCTATACATTGCTAATGTGGTAAATGACTATTCTAGCTGCAAATGTCTGGTTTTTGATGCAATATCTACATAGGTGTATAGAGGCCCATTTCCAGCAACTATCACTCCAGTGTTCTAATGGTACAATGTGTTTGCTCATTGGCTCAGAAGGCTAATTGATGATTAGAAAACCCTTGTGCAATCATGTTCACACATCTGAAAACAGTTTAGCTCGTTACAGAAGCTACAAAACTGACCTTCCTTTGAGCAGATTGAGTTTCTGGAGCATCACATTTGTGGGGTCAATTAAACGCTCAAAATGGCCAGAAAAAGAGAACTTTCATCTGAAACTCGACAGTCTATTCTTGTTCTTAGAAATGAAGGCTATTCCACAAAATTGTTTGGGTGACCCCAAACTTTTGAACGGAAGTGTATATATATATACACTGTACATTACAGTTCATTAGAGTAACTATATTGTATAATAGAGTATATGCATATATTATAGTTTATTACACTGTATATTACAGTTTATTAGAGTATATATTTATATATATACTGTAAATTAGTGTGCTTAGGGTACGTGCACTGTATATTAAAGTGGATATATACTGTATATTGGATTGTATTAGAGTATATGTATTATATATTACAGTGTATGTACTGTACACTGTATTCGAGTATATGTACTGTATATTAAAGTATTTATACTGTATATTAGAATGTATTAGAGCATATGTGCTGTGTATTAGAGTATTAATATTACTATTAGAGTGTATTAAAGGAAATCCAGTATGTTTTTTTTGCAAAAAGAGGACACAACATCCTAGTAATGTCTCCACTGATTGGATCAAGAACTGAGTGTGATGTTTGAACTTACCCAAAGTGCTGCACCACAGTAGGTAACATGGCAGCCAACTGGTCCATAGTTTGATACTGGTGCCTGTACAGAAAAGACTGATTAATATATTGGATGACATGAAAGTGTACCGCAGATATGAATATTACAGTAATACACATCCGTTGCTTCATACCCTTGCGGGAACTGCGATGCTCCAATCTGCTGTCCCGGGGCGTCAACGTGGCAAACCACAAAGTGCTTGGTGATCTCCTGCATGTCCTCATTACTGAAGAAAGTGTTGAAGCACAGCTTGTCTGCAAGATAGAAAACATGGAAACGACGTGCGTTGAAGTATGACGTGTGCAGAATAATTGACACAAGAAAATGATCTCACCCCTGTTCCTTTAAGACCATGTACAAACCCCAAAACCAGTGAAGTTGGCACGTCGTGTGTGTAAATCGTAAATAAAAACAGAATACAATGATTTGCAAATCCTTTTCAACCTATACTCAATTGAATAGAATGCAAAGACAAGATACTTAACGTTCGAACTGGAAAACTTTGTTATTTTTTGCAAATAATAGCTCATTTGGAATTTGATGCCTGCAACATGTTTCAAAACAGCTGGCACACGTGGCAAAAAAGACTGAGAAAGTTGAGGAATGCTCATCAAACACTTATTTGGAACATCCCACAGGTGAACAGGCTAATTGAGAACAGGTGGGTGCCATGATTGGATATAAAAGTAGCTTCCATGAAATGCTCAGTCATTCACAAACAAGGATGGGGTGAGCGTCACCATTTTGTGAACAAATGCGTGAACAAATTGTCGAACAGTTTAAGAACAAAATTTCTAAATGAGCTATTGCAAGGAATTTAGGGATTTCACCATCTATGGTCCGTAATATCATCAAAAGGTTCAGAGAATCTGGAGAAATCACTGCACATAAGGGATATCCCTTAAGCGGTACTGCATCAAAAAGCGACATCAGTGTGTAAAGGATATCACCACATGGGTTCAGGAACACTTCAGAAAACCACTGTCAGTAACTACAGTCCGTCGCTACATCTGTAAGTGCAAGTTAAAACTCTACTATGCAAAGCGAAAGGCATTTATCAACAACACCCAGAAACGCTGCCGGCTTCGCTGGGCCCGAGCTCATCTAAGATGGACTGATGCATAGTGTTCAAGTGTTCAAGTTAAAAAATGTCTCAGTTCGAACATTAAATATCTTGTCTTTGCAGTGTATTCAATTGAATATAAGATGAAAAGGATTTGCAAATCATTGTATTCTGTTTTTATTTACGATTTACACAACGTGCCAACTTCACTGGTTTTGGGTTTTGGGACAAGCGGTAGTAAATGGATGGATGGATGGATGAATATGCAGTGTATTGATGTATATTGTAACAGTAAGGCAGTAATGACGTCAAGAAATAGGAGTGTTACTGTACGACATAATCACATTTCAGTATGTACCTCAATTTTAAGATTTGGGTCATTTTGGGTAGAGCTGTCAAAAGTTAACACATTAATCCTAAAGAAATATCGCATTAATGATGTATAAACAAAAATAATCACGGTATTTATTTGAGGGAACACGTTCCCTTACCTTGAAGGCGGATGGTGATCTGAAAGGTGTGTTGTCATATTGTCAGTGATCAGATCAATGCACACGTCAGTGCAAAGATGAGCAGTGTTGGGACTAACGGCGTTACAGTAACGCGTTACAAAGTAACGCGTTACTGTAACGCAGTTAGTTTCGGCGGTAACTAGTAATCTAACGCGTTATTTTTTATATTCAATAACTCAGTTACCGTTACTACATGATGCGTTACTGCGTTATTTTACGTCATTTTTTATGTAGTATCGGCTAGAAACAGAAGATCTGAGTGTGTTTTATTGCAGCGCTACGGTGTCGTTCTTCTGAATCTCTTGTGTCACAAGCGGAGGGGCGCTGTGTGTGTGTCTGGGTGTGGGGAGGGAGGGAGGGGAGGGGTGCGCGCAGCAGCATTCGTGAGTGAGGGGCGGAGACAGAGAGAGCGAGAGAGTTGTTAACACGCATGCGTCGCCAGGCTCAGCTTTTTATCAATAGATTTATCAGATTTAATTTTTTATTATCTATAGCAGGGGTGTCAAAAGTGTGCACCGGAGGCCATTTGCGGCCCACAGCTAATGTTTTAAAGGCCCACAGCACATTCTAAAAATACTATTACAATAAACAAAAACATAACAAAATTGAAATAAAAGAGCTTAAAGGTGAAATGTAATTTAGAAAGAGTTGCAATGTTGACTAATAAAACAAAGCTGTTTTTTTTTTATTTCAAACTGTCATTGCTCAAAACATAATATTGAATCAGAATCAATGTTATTATGAATTATAGTACACACACTCTGTCAATTCTCTTAGATACTCTTTATTTCTAGACTTCTAGGGTGTTTGATTATCACATCACTCTAAATGTATAGACTATAAAGTTCACAAACAAAAATAGGGATGCTAGTGGGCCAGGCCAATCTTTCCTTATCTCTAAACTAAAACTGGGGAAATGTGTAGAGTGTTCTGGGCTTCAGACATGATTTTATTTCAGAATTCCTTGAGAGAAAAAACACCTGGTTAGGCTTTGGTATGTAAAGTTAAAGTTAGAGTACTTCCTTGGTTTACAGCTATGTTGTTATTATGCTGTTTGTTACTTATGTATGTTATGTTGCAGCTATTTAAAATAGTTTTGTCAATTTGTTCTGGCCTGAAACAAATTGGCCCTTTGAAACATATCTTTGTCTTTGTGTGTTGTATGTAGACCACATTGCTTAGCAGAGTTCAGTGATGCAAATGCATGTCAAGTTGATCAACACATTGTATTATTATCCACTGCAATAACAGTACTGAAATGAAGGCTAAAAGGGCATTAATGGGAGCTTTAAAAAAAAAGAAGAAAAAAAAAGTAACTAAATAGTTACTTTTCACAGTAACGCATTACTTTTTGGTGTAAGTAACTGAGTTAGTAACTGAGTTACTTTTGAAACAAAGTAACTAGTAACTGTAACTAGTTACTGGTTTTCAGTAACTAACCCAACACTGAAGATGAGTGGGAAGACCCACTGGTGTACCCGCTAGTTAATTTGACTTCAAAATACAACGGTGTCAAAACAGTTCCTTAGTCCGTGCCCATATAAACGACTAACTGTTTCTCACTTTCTCTACGGCGACACACACAATCTTCCTCCCTTTTCGTACTTGGGGATTAAATACACAGCCTGGCAACTCCCTTCCTTTCTCATTTGTCACTTTAAACACCAATGTCTTCGGTGATGACTCAATCCGAGGCGACTCTAAGCTTTAAGTAAATAAATGTTGTGCATTTAAGTCAAACATCAAACATGTTTCCTGTATGACATTCTCTTAATGTTTGTGTATTGTTTTTTTTTTCAAGATAATTTAAATAATATATATGCAAACAATTTCCCGTACTGAACAACTTTGAATTTGTGTTGTTTCATTATTAGGGGCCACGTAGCCTAATGTTTTTGTTGTTCTCGTGTCCAAAGTAGCTAAATTGACCTAGTTGCTCTCCGTGGTGCTGAAGCTTGTAAGCCCCGCTGTGGCGGGCATGTGTATGTTGTTAAATCATGATGTGATGAGCTTTAGTATTTGGGTTTAAAAGGCCCTGCCCCAGGCACTGATTCCCTCTGCTAGTGTTTAGAATGTTGGTTTTTTTGTCAATTATGTATTGTACATCTTTGTTTAAATAGTTATCATCGTTGTTTACATAACGCACATCTCTTTGTAAATATTTTACGTCTTTGTGTATGTATTTCTCTTATTTCTGTACATATTTAATGTCTTCGTTAACATATTTCATGTCTTTGTTTACGTTGTCCACGACTTTAATCATAATAAAGATGGGTTGGATTTACATTGAGCTTTTCTGGACACTAAAATCACTTTTCATTGAGAACTGAGAATCCATCATTCATTCACCCTACATTGTTTATAAAAAGTCTGCACAATTTACGGTAAAATACCAGCAGCTGTGGTTGCCAGGAATCTACCGTAAAAAAAAATACAGTCACGATGTATAGGACATTACAGTATGTTGACGTTGAATCCGTATGTGGGCTCTGTACCGAGGATGTCGTTGTGGCTTGTACAGCCCTTTGAGACACTTGTGATTTAGGGCTATATAAATAAACATTGATTGATTGATTGAATCCATTAATTTTACAGTTGATGACTGCTTTTGCTTACGGTAAATTATTATGAAAAAAACTAATATATTGTTAGCCTGTTTACAAAAAAACCTAAAGAATTTTTCTACCACTTGTCCTTAATAATGTTGGCAAAATAATAGAATGATAAATTACACAATATGTTACTGCATACGTCAGCAGACTAATTAGGAGCCTTTGTTTGCTTACTTACTACTAAAAGACAAGTTGTCTAGTATGTTCACTATTTTATTTAAGAACACAATTGCAATAAGAAACATATGTTTAATGTACCGTAAGTTTTTTGTTAAAATAAAGCCAAAAAAGCCTTTATTTAGAAACGTATCGAAAAATAACGAAAAGTATCGAAATGTTGGTATCGGTACCGGTACCAAAATATTGGTATCGGGACAACACTAGTTTATTGTATTTCATATTTTTGTTCACATTTATAACGTCTAATGCTTTTGTTTTCTCTGTTTACGTATTTTACATCTTTAAAGTATTACACTTCTTTATGTAGTTTAGGTTTTTGTTCACGTATTTCACCTCTTTGTTAATGAATTTTACTTCTTCGTTAACGTATTTCATGTCTTTGGTAAAATATTTGACATTTATTGTTCATGTATTTTACATGTTTGTTAATGTATTTCACAGCTTTGTTAACATATTTCATGTCTTTGTTTACGTATTCCACCAGGAAGTCCAAGTTCTCCCAAACAGGAAACTTCAACCACAAAATATGGTTTTTAAGCTCTGGTTTCTTCTTGGCACGGTCACAAGCCATGACTCCTGCTAGCCAAAGGCTGCACTGTATTTGATTACTGAGTAGACGCCATCCTGTCCCTAACTTTTACCGAGTACTTTATGGGAAATATGAAGTCCTCTAAATATTCTGAATGTTCAGTAACTGAAAAATCTGATTCCCCGCAGCGCTGAGAGGTACAAGCGGTAGAAAATGGATGGATATAATAATATAAACAAAGAAGATGGTTGCAATATCAATGTAGGCCAGTCAGTGCACCTGTGCCAAGTGTACTTTGATAGTCCTCACTTCCTGACACCTCACTCCCTTCCATTGGACACCAACAGCGCTTGCTTTCAGCTTAATGACTAACACGCTCATCTCCAATTTAGGTAAATCTGGATCAAAGTCATGGGTGCAAAAGAAGGGGCTGGACCAGGCAGGTTACAAAGGCTTGATCATCTCCTCCCTACATGAGTATTTCCTTGTCTTATAAACCGTATTTTTCGGACTATAAGGCGCACTAGAAATCCTTTCATTTTCTCAAAACTCGACAGTGCGCCTAATGTACGGAATAATTTTGGTTGTGCTCACCGACCTCGAAGCTTTTTTATTTGGTACATGGTTTAATGATAGGTGTGACCATTAGATGGCAGTCAAACATAAGAGATACGTGTAGACTGCAATATGACTCAAGTAAACAACACCGACATTGTATATGTTCCATTGAAAATATAGAACATTACACACGGCGCTCAAAAATCTAAAAAAATAAATTTGTACGACTTTGGTAAGCTATGAAGCCGCACCGCTTGATGGATTGTACTGTGCTTCAACATACGAGTATTATTATGGTGTGTGTATAAGGTAAGACATATTATCTGGCGTTTTGTTTCGCAATATTATGCAAAAGCAACTTTTCTTACCGTCTGGTACCTGCTGATCTGTATTTGGGATCTGCATAAATCCTGAAAATTTGCACGCGTCCGCCTGTGTAGTCCGTACCAACCCCGTAGTCGATAAGCTTCTTCTTTTTCTCTATCTTCTTGTCATGGGACATTCATCCTCCGCTGTTGCCTTTTCTAATATAAAGTAGTGTAAAGTTCTTACTTATATTTGTCAGTAAACTCGCAATGAAAGTGCTAAAACATACCGGTGTAGTGAGTTCACATTATTCTCCCAAGGAACTTTAGTTATTAGAGAGTTCTGGTCAGACGGTTTTTCACGGGACATATTTCCGACGTTGTTGTTGTTTCCGGATGAGTCGATGCTGCTCCGTTATTGATTGAAGTAAAGTCTGAATGTTATTAAAACAGTTAGCTCCATGTTTTGACACTTCTTCTACTCCTGTCCTTGCACGCTACACCGCTACAACAAAGATGACGGAGAGAAGACGCTGTTGAAGGTGAGGCACGTAAATAAGACCGCCCACAAAACGGCGCATCCGGAAGCGACTTAAAGATGATCTGTAAAACATAATTTATGCAACATTTTGACCAAAGAACCACCATTACATGTTATGTAGACCACAAGGAAGTGTTTTACATTATAAAAAAAAAAATATAATATAACCCCTTTAATGCGCCTTATAATCCGGTGCGCCTTTTGTATAAAAAAAGACCTGAATAGACCCGCTCATCGGCAGTGTGCCTTATAATCCGATGCCCCCTATGTTTTTGTTCTTCATGATTTTTTGTTCAAAAGTCAAGTCAAGATAACGCGTGTAGCCTGCTAATCTTGTTTTTTTTTTTTTTCAGATATAGACACACTGTCACAAATAGTAATTATTGTTTTATAAAAAAAAAAGAATTGTCCCTTCAAATTAATCTCTGTTGAATATTTCCAGCTTACATTGCGGCAATAAGTGGATGTTTAAAAGATGTCTTCCCTCCCTCCTCTGTGGTTGGCCTACTTTCCAGCCTGTGTATGTCAGCCTCTGTGAGAGCATCAAACAACATTCTTTAGGCTTGAGGTGAGCAGCGTTAATTAAGTCTACTAATTAGCACATCTGCAATACAGATAAAACAAGAGTAGGCAGGGGAACATTGTACATTATTGCTTCAAGGTTATGTAGTTTGTTGCGTTTAATGAGATACACAAGAACACTGATGTTGCATACAGAGAAATTTCACTTGCTGAATTATGCGTCAGCGGCTCACAGTCTGCACTTTTACTGACTCCATGACCTACTTTCTCCTTTTTTGATCTGCTTCTCTACTTTATCCTCATCTTTTCTTCATGTAGGGCTGAACCCTGTAGAGATGTCTGCAGAAAGGACATGAAACTGTCAGGCATCAGCGTGGATACTTGAGAAAGACCGCTGAGGACCATCTTCCCCAAAAGTCCCAAAAGATCTGCAATAGTCCTTCGGTCCTATAGTTGGTCAAAAAAGACTTACTGTGTGACTTAGTGGCTTATAAAGACTTTAAATGTGTATAATATTCATATGTACAAAACCCAAAACCAGTGAAGTTAGCACGTTGTGTAAATCGTAGATAAAGCTAGAATACAATGATTTCAAAATCTTTTTCAACTTATATTCAATTGAATAGACTGCAAAGAAGATATTTAATGTTCGAACTAAGAAACATCTTTCTTTTTTTTTTTTGCAAATAATCATTAACTTAGAATTTAATGGCAGCAACACATTGCAAAAAAGTTGGCACCGGGGCATTTTTACCACTGTGTTACATGGCCTTTCCTTTTAACAACACTCAGTAAACGTTTGAGAACTGAGGAGACCCATTTTTGAAGCTTTTCAAGTGGAATTATTTTCCCATTCTTGCTTGATGTACAGTTTCTGGGTGTTGTTGATAAATGGCTTTGGCTTTGCATAGGAGAGTTTTAACTTGCACTTACAGATGTAGTGATGAACTGTAGTTACTGACAGTGGTTTTCTGAAGTGTTCCTCAGCCCATGTGGTGATATCCTTTACACAGTGATGTCGGTTTTTGATGCAGTACTGCCTGAGGGATCGAAGGTCACGGAATGGCCGCTTACGTGCAGTGATTTCTCCAGATTCTCTGAACCTTTTCAGAATTCAGAATAGTTTAGTCAGTCTACCCCAGGGCAGCTGTGGCTATGAAAGTAGCTTACCACCACCAGGTGTGAATGAATGATGGGTTCTACATGTAAAGCGACTTTGGGTACTTAGAATGAATGATGGGTTCTACATGTAAAGCGACTTTGGGTACTTAAAAAAGCGCTATATAAATCCCAGATATTTCTTTTTTTAATTTAATTGTATTTATTTTTTTATTGCCATTGTTTGAGAACGGGTTCACAAAATAGGAATTTTTCTTGGTGCAATAGTGCAACATAAAACACATATAACACAGATTTGGTAATAACAAGATATTTTGATGATATTACGGACCGTAGATGGTGAAATCCCTAAATTCCTTGCAATAGCTCGTTGAGAAATGTTGTTCTTAAACTGTTGGACAATTTTCTCACGCATTTGTTCACAAAGTGGTGACCCTCTCCCCATCCTTGTTTGTGAATGACTGAGCATTTCATGGAAGCTGCTTTTATACCCAATCATGGCACCCACCTGTTCTCAATTAGCCTGTTCACCTGTGGGATGTTCCAAATAAGTGTTTTATGGGCATTCCTCAACTTTCTCAGTCTTTTTTGCCACTTGTGCCAGGTTTTTTTAATTAAATGTTGCAGGCGTCAATATCCAAATGAGCTAATATTTGCAAAAAAATAACAAAGTTTACTAGTTCGAATATAGTATTTTGTCTTTGCAGTCTATTCAATTGAATATAGGTTGAAAGGGATTAGCAAATCATTGTATTCTGTTTTTATTAACGATTTACACAACGTGTCAAATTCACTGGTTTTGGGTTTTGTACATGAAAAGAGTTACAGTACATGTGATCTGTATCGTTTCACTCATGCATGATCGGGATCGGCAGCATAAAAACCGTGTTCGGAACATCTCTATAGTGTACAGCTGAAAGGTATTGAATTGAGTCATCTGACATCGGCCCGCTTGTCCTTCTCTGAGAGGACCACTCTCTGGGCAGAGTGTGACAAATAACCGCTAGAAGCTGAGTTTTTTTTCCTCCCCCCGTAGTCACCGGTATTTGAGTGACAGACATGTTCGCCAATCAGAACTGTCTCAAGTCAGGACTCACCAGTATGCTTGCATGTTCGAAATAAACTCAAACTCAACTCAAACACAACTCAACTCACCAGTGTATAGTGCTGCAAAGTAACAAAAATTAGGAGGAAAAAAATATGATCAAAAAGCCAAATGTACCATTCTGGGAATATTTCAGCTTCAAATCCGATGGGCAATTCTTGCTCATTAACACAAACAAAGGCACGAGAATGTGGTGATCATGTGGTGGCAATAAATAAAAAGACAACACCACCTAGAAAGAAAGGGAATTGATAAGATTTGTCCGGTTCTGATTCCACTTTTGAAATTGCTTAAAGGTTTGTTTTCTTAAAGGCCTACTGAAAGCCACTACTACCGACCACGCAGTCTGATAGTTTATATATAAATGATGAAATCTTAACATTGCAACACATGCCAATACGGCCGGGTTAACTTATAAAGTGACATTTAAAATTTCCCGGGAAATATCCGGCTGAAATGTCGCGGTATGATGACGTATGCGCGTGACGAAGTCAGTTTAACGGAAGTTATGGTACCCCGTAGAATCCTATACAAAAAGCTCTGTTTTCATTTCATAATTCCACAGTATTCTGGACATCTTTTGCAATTTGTTTAATGAACAATGAAGGCTGCAAAGAAGACAGTTGTAGGTGGGATCGGTGTATTAGCAGTGGACTACAGCAACACAACCAGGAGGACTTTGTTGGAGAGCAGACGCGCTAGCCGCCGACCTCACCTTGACTTCCTACGTCTCCGGGCCGCCAAACGCATCGGGTGAAGTCCTTCGTCCTTCCGCCGATCGCTGGAACGCAGGTGAGCACGGGTGTTGATGAGCAGATGAGGGCTGGCTGGCGTAGGTGGAGAGCTAATGTTTTTAGCATAGCTCTGTGCGGTCCGGTTGCTAAGTTGCTAAGTTAGCTTCAATGGCGTCGTTAGCACAGCATTGTTAACCTTCGCCAGCCTGGAAAGCATTAACCGTGTATTTACATGTCCACGGTTTAATAGTATTGTTGATTTTCTATCTATCCTTCCAGTCAGGGGTTTATTTTTTTTGTTTCCATATGCAGTTAAAGCACGATGCTATCACGTTAGCTCGTAGCTAAAGCATTTCACCGATGTATTGTCGTGGAGATAAAAGTCACTGTGAATGTCCATTTCGCGTTCTCGACTCTCATTTTCAAGAGGATATAGTATCCGAGGTGGTTTAAAATACAAATCCGTGATCCACAATAGAAAAAGGAGAAAGTGTGGAATCCAATGAGCCAGCTTGTACCTAAGTTACGGTCAGAGCGAAAAAAAATATGTATTTCACTGCATTCAAGTCCGTCACTCTAACGTTCCTCGTCCACGAATCTTTCATCATCGCTCAAATTAATGGGGTAATCGTCCGAAAAGCGTTGAAAACAATAGGAAAATATGAGGGAGTGAACAACTGACAATGTCACGCTACTTCCGGTAGGGGCAAGGTTTTTTTTTATCAGAGACCAAAAGTTGCGAACTTTATCGACGTTGTTCTATACTAAATCCTTTCAGCAAAAATATGGCAATATCGCGAAATGATCAAGTATGACACATAGAATGGATCTGCTATTCCCGTTTAGATAAAAAAAAAAATCATTTCAGTAGGCCTTTAATGGTTTTCTTCTCAATTCTTATTTGGGAAAAAGAAGTGGGTTCGCCTCAATTTGGTTTAGTTTAGAGGTAAAATGCCAGTGAGGTCACATACGTTTGATTGATTGATTGATTGAGACTTTTATTAGTAGGTTGCACAGTGAAGTACATATTCCGTACAATTGACCACTAAATGGTAACACCCGAATAAGTTTTTCAACTTGTTTAAGTCGGGGTCCACTTAAAATTGATTCATGATACAGATATTACTATCATATATACTATCATCATAATACAGTCATCACAACAAGATGATCACATTGAATTATTTACATTATTTACAATCAGGGGTGTGGAGGGGGGGGGGGGATGGGGGGGGGGGGATGGACATCAAGTAGTGGACATAGAGAGAGAGAGAGAGAGAGGAGAGAGAGAGAGAGAGAGAGAGAGAGAGAGAGAGAGAGAGAGAGAGAGAGAGAGAGATCAGAAGGCATAAGAAAAAGAAAAAGTATCTGCATTTGATTGTTTACATTTGATTATTAGCAATCCGGGGAGGGTGTTAGTTTAGGGTTGTAGCTGCCTGGAGGTGAACTTTTATTGCGTTTTGAAGGAGGATAGAGATGCCCTTTCTTTTATACTGTTGGGAGCGCATTCCACATTGATGTGGCATAGAAAGAGAATGAGTTAAGACCTTTGTTAGTTCGGAATCTGGGTTTAACGTGGTTAGTGGAGCACCCCCTGGTGTTGATGTTATGGCGGTCATTTCCGTTAAGGAAGTAGTTTGACATGTACTTCGGTATCAGGGAGGTGTAGCGGATTTTATAGACTAGGCTCAGTGCAAGTTGTTTAACTCTGTCCTCCACCTTGAGCCAGCCCACTTTAGAGAAGTGGGTAGGAGTGAGGTGGGATCTGGGGTGGAGTTCTAGAAGTAACCTGACTAGCTTGTTCTGAGATGTTTGGAGTTTAGATTTGAGGGTTTTGGAGGTGCTAGGGTACCAGGAGGTGCATGCGTAATCGAAAAAGGGTTGAACGAGAGTTCCCGCCAGAATCCTCAAGGTGCTTTTGTTGACCAGAGAGGAAATTCTGTAGAGAAATCTCGTTCGTTGGTTAACCTTTTGATTACCTTGGTTGCCATTTTGTCACAGGAAAGGTTAGCCTCTAGAATGGAACCTAGGTAGGTGACCTCATCTTTCCTGGTGATGACACTGTCACCTACCGTAATTTCCGGACTATAAGCCGCACCTGACTATAAGCCGCACCAGCTAAATTTAGGGGAAAATACAGATTGCTCCATATATAAGCCGCACCCGACTATAAGCCGCAGGGTTTTGATGTGTAGTTAGCGTAGTATATAGGGGTTCCTGCTACCACGGAGGGGATTGTCGGGACAGAGATGACTGTTTGGGAACGCAAAGCGTCCCATTTATTAACAATAAATCTTTCAATCATTCAATCAAACTTTCACATGGCGAACAGCATTCGTGCAGAGTACAAATAATACGACGGTGCAAAGTAATACAAAGTGCTCGCCTGTACGTTATCAAAATAACCAGCCTACCGGTATATGAAAAGTCAGTCTTTAATCATTGTGTCATCGTCTTCCTCCTGCGTACTGACGGACGCATGTATCCACATTTATCCATAATTAAGAGTTACTTCTTTCTATATTTCTATAGTCACATTTTAAATAGCTAATGTTCCATCTTGTACTCTTTTCATTGTTTTGATCGTCTCATGACAAAGTGCTTGCACTGTGGACGGCCTTGAAGTAGGAGGCAGAGAAGAGGAGTCCTCCCTGCTTCCCTTCTCGGGCCGACTTGAGATAACGGACACAATGGGCATCTGTGCGGCCGTGAGGGAGATATTGAAGAGGAGAGTGCATTCCGGGATGTTGTCAGATCAACTTGGGCTACGCATTCGTATGTGTTGTTCGAGGCTGGTCTCTATTCTCAAATATTTGACAATAAATTACAAAATACCTAACCTGTGCTTGGTGGTACATTTGAGTTCAGTTTATATGTCATCTAAGGAACTTGGGACTGACCAGCGTTTTACATCCCACTTGGAGGAACATCTGGTCAAACGCAACAGTACTAAAACCACCGAAATCCTCTTCGTCGGTGTCGGAGAACAACAGGCCGTAAATAAGCCGCACCCTTGTATAAGCCGCAGGGACCAGAACGAGGGGAAAAAGTAGCGGCTTATAGTCCGGAAATTACGGTACTTTTATGTTGAAGTCGTAGCATAGAAGAAAAAAAGGTACTTAAAAAAAAATAAATGTAATAAATAAATATTATAGAATTTAGAATGTAACAAAATAAATAATAGAAATTACACAACAATGTAACATTTAGTAACATGATATTAACTTATTACATGCAAAGTAAGATACATCATGCCTTTATTTGTTTTAATTGTGATGATTATGGCTTACAGTTTATGAACAGCTTGAATTGAAAATGTCAGAAACTTTGGGTTTTCCAAAAGTGTAAACCAAGATCATCAAAATGATAATAAATGCGGGACATATCTCACTTTGCATGTAATGAGTGTATATCACATATTAGTTGCACATTTGAAGTTAATTGCTGACATGAATGGACTTTTACACCATATTCTAATTGTTTGACTTTCCCCTGTGTAATATAATGACTGAGAGAAAATCTGGTTGGAGAAAAAAAATTAAACTTTTCTGACTACAGTTGAGCTTCCACCGACTGAAAATGCAAACTTTTGACCACAAACTTAGTCGCTGCTCGCTGACAGACGTGAACAGGCGGGAACTGCCCGCCCTGGAGCCAGTCAGAATCTGTTAATGGTCATGCTAAATGAGAAGGCATTCATCAATTTAACAAATACTAGCGCTGACATGCTAGGAGGTGAGTTAGCACCTGTTGCGTTACTAATACTGGGATGATATTGGAGCGGTTAAAAACGTGCCTTTCATTTATAATTGTTGCATGCTGTGTGTTCCAATGTTTCAGCATATTACTCGCATGTCTTCCTCTTGATGAAATAGCAGCCTTATAATTATTACAAGTAGCACTCTTGCACTCTTATATTAGTGTTTGTTTCCACCAGGTATCGCCATCTTGAGATCCGATGTCACTACGCAGTACGCACGTTGCGTAATGACATCATCATCACCCGGAATTATCAATAGAGAATCTCTTGACAAAATCCAAGGAATCGATACAGTGGGAACCGGTTCTGAACAAGAACTGGTTTTCAATTCCCATCCCTACCATCTAGTTTTTCCAACTTGGAAAAAATGCACTTTAAGATGTTCCACATTTATTTAAGTTCCATTTTTGCTTAGAGAAATGAGAGTCCATTTTTATAATTTTGTTTGTTTATTTATTTAGGATAACTAAGTTATATTTACCTTCCAATTACAGTATAATGGTGAACAGTAAAGAGAAATAAAAGTGTATATCCTTTTAAACTGTTACTTGCTTTATTATTATAGATTAAGATAACATTACACTGTAATCACTATATAGTTTTTATCGTTTAATTTATTTAACAATGCCAATAGTAATTGGAATAAGAGCATATATTTCAATATAGCAATGTAATAGCATGGTATTGTTACCATGTTTTTTAATTTTTGTTTATTTATGTATTTATTTGAGAGGGACAGTACAATTAAACATTGCTACCCATAGGTAACCGATGTCCAAGTACATAAGACTTATAGCCACAGGCTAATTTGCAAGTCTCGTTCCTGGTTAGGCTTTTAAAAAAAAAGAAGAAAAAAGTGGAAAAACACATACAAAAGGATTAAGACAAGTACAAAAAAAAAAAAATACATTAAAAATAATTGGCCCCATGTGTCCATACTACGAACCCCGTTTCCATATGAATTGGGAAATTGTGTTGGATGTAAATATAAACGGAATACAATGATTTGCAAATCCTTTTCAACCCATATTCAATTGACTGCACTACAAAGACAAGATATTTGATGTTCAAACTAATAAACTTTTTTTTTTTTTTTCAAATAATAATTAACTTAGAATTTCATGGCTGCAACACGTGCCAAAGTAGTTGGGAAAGGGCATGTTCACCACTGTGTTACATGGCCATTCCTTTTAACAACACTCAGTAAACGTTTGGGAACTGAGGAGACACATTTTTTAAGCTTCTCAGGTGGAATTCTTTCCCATTCTTGCTTGATGTACAACTTAAGTTGTTCAACAGTCCGGGGGTCTCCGTTGTGGTACTTTAGGCTTCATAATACGCCACACATTTTCAGTGGGAGACAAGTCTGGACTACAGGCAGGCCAGGCTAGTACCCTCACTCTTTTACTATGAAGCCACGTTGATGTAACACGTGGCTTGCCATTGTCTTGCTGAAATAAGCAGGGGCGTCCATGGTAACGTTGCTTGGATGGCAACATATGTTGCTCCAAAACCTGTATGTACCTTTCAGCATTAATGGCGCCTTCACAGATGTGTAAGATACCCATGTCTTGGACACTAATACACCCCCATACCATCACAGATGCTGGCTTTTCAACTTTGCGCCTATAACAATCCAGATGGTTCTTTTCCTCTTTGGTCCGGAGGACACGACGTCCACAGTTTCCAAAAACAATTTGAAATGTGGACTCGTCAGACCACAGAACACTTTTCCACTTTGTATCAGTCCATCTTAGATGAGCTCAGGCCCAGCGAAGCCGACAGCGTTTCTGGGTGTTGTTGATAAACGGTTTTCGTCTTGCAAAGGAGAGTTTTAACTTGCACTTACAGATGTAGCGACCAACTGTAGTTACTGACAGTGGGTTTCTGAAGTGTTCCTGAGCCCATGTGGTGATACAGCCTGAGGGATCGAAGGTCACAGGCTTAGCTGCTTATGGGCAGTGATTTCTCCAGATTCTCTGAACCCTTTGATGATATTACGGACCGTAGATGGTGAAATCCCTAAATTCCTTGCAATAGCTGGTTGAGAAAGGTTTTTCTTAAACTGTTCAACATTTGCTCACGCATTTGTTGACAAAGTGGTGACCCTCGCCCCATTCTTGTTTGTGAATGACTGAGCATTTCATGGAATCTACTTTTATACCCAATCATGGCACCCACCTGTTCCCAATTTGCCTGTTCACCTGTGGGATGTTCCAAATAAGTGTTTGATGAGCATTCCTCAACTTTATCAGTATTTATTGCCACCTTTCCCAACTTCTTTGTCACGTGTTGCTGGCATCAAATTCTAAAGTTAATGATTATTTGCAAAAAAAGAAAGTGTGTGTTTATATAACGACAACAGAGGCTTCACTACACATCTCGTGGCCTGACCCCAGACCATGGCACAATGAGACATATGGGATAAAATCACTGCATGCATGTAAATGTGTGCAGCTTGAACAGATAAACAAGGTCTAATAAGCCTGAAACAGTTTATGTTTATTTTTATGGTCTTAGTCATTTTTATAATATGGCCATCAAATTATAGCTTAGGGTCCAAAATAACACCCAAATATTTTCTTTTCTTTACCTGCTCTATTTTATTTTGTTTAATGTTGACCTGATTTCATTTAATGATTGTTTCTTCAAAGAGAAAAACATTGAGACTGTTTTGATACAATTTAGGGTTAAACGGTTATTTTGAAGCCATGTTGCTATTTCAGCAAGCTGAATCCTGTTGAGGGCTGCCTGTTAACTTTTGGGCTATTTCTCCCCAGTATACACCTCAGAGTCATATATAGTTGTACTTGATGCAGCTTTTATTTATTTTTAGCTCATTTTTGGGGACGGCGTGGCGCAATTGGGACAGTGGCTGTGCCAGCAACCTGAGTGTTCCTGGTTCAATCCCCACCCTCTACCAAACTTGTCACGTCCGTTGTGTCCTTGAGCAAGACACTTCACCCTTGCCCCTGATGGGTGGTGGTTAGGGCCTTGCATGGCAGCTCCCGCCATGAGTGTGTGAATGTGAAAATAGTGTCAAAGCGCTTTGAGTACCTTGAAGTTAGAAAAGCGCTATACAAGTATAACCCATTTTACAGGTATACTGTACACCTAAAACTGGTATGTTTTGTTTGCTCATGGAAAATGTTGAGTGGTATTTTATTTTTTCTTTCCTCTCTTTCCTCTCTTACGTGATGACATGAAGTTTGTGTCTGCTCATGACGGAAAGTCATAATCAAGGTCATGCCTCGGTATTTTTTCTTTGCATTTTGGGCTGTGATCTTGATTTTTTTCTGACATCTTTTCTAGTTGCACTCTGTTATTGTGAAGAGGTTGTTGTTAGTATACCTGACATGTACATGTGTATATGTACATAATTTATCCATTTTTTTAACATATTTTTTTTACGTTTTTCACATGTTATATAACTTTTATTATTGAATGTATCAAATGTGATGAATATTTATTGGACCACAATGGAAACAAGCCTTTTGGCTTTTTGTGCCATCCATTTGCCTTTTTAAAGCATTACATGGATTCAGTTCTTTAAGAGGTCAATACACTTCTCAATCAATCAATCAATCAATCAATCAATCAATCAATCAATCAATCAATCAATGTTATAGTTAGAAAGCAGTGTGTTAGATGCAGATTCTGATGATTTTTATTATGCACACCACACCAGTCCTCCACCATGAAGCAGCCGCATTGCTGCTGACTCCGCCTCTCAGCTCTGCAGCAGCAGGATGTTTTTCTGACCTACTTTTCAACTCTCATTTCCACACTCATGTTCTTTGTGTCATTCATCTTCCATTGTTGATCTAAAACCTTCCTTTTGTCCTCGATGTGAATATGATCGATGCGAAAATGATCGATGCGTTTTGATCATCTACGCTGGTTATTGATCCATCACATCACCATGGAGATGAAGAAAATCAACAATCTTTGTTAATGTGAAGGATTTATCAAGCTGCTTAGTGAAAGTGTTAGGATCATTAAGTGATGATTGTGTTATATTTATGAATATTAATGATTGAGCATTGCTCCTAATTTCAATACAAGTATAAACACTAAAATGATCATGTGATGTTCTACAATACGACGACACGTTTCAGTCGACGTCCTTCGATTGGCTGCCTCACGTCGACTGAAGCGTTGTTGACTTAAGTGAAATGATGCATTGCTGCCAAAATCATCAACAGAATGGTCAATAATCATTTTTGGTGATGTTTTTGTCCTTCATTTGTGCATCGATTCATTTACTTGACTACTATAACCACTACTATTCGGTGACCACAGATGACGCGCTAGCTGTCCAAAGTCGGGACCCAGGGTGGACCACTCATCTGTGCATCAGTTGGGGACGTCTGAGCTGTCTCCACTCAAGATGATCTCCTGCTGGCCCCACTATGGACTGTACTCTCACACTATTATGTTAGATCCACTATGGACTGGACTCTCACACTATTATGTTAGATCCACTATGGACTGGACTCTCACACTATTATGTTAGATCCACTATGGACTGTACTCTCACACTATTATGTTAGATCCACTATGGACTGGACTCTAACACTATTATGTTAGATCCACTATGGACTGTACTCTCACACTATTATGTTAGATCCACTATGGACTGTACTCTCACACTATTAATTTTAGATCCACTATGGACTGTACTCTCACACTATTATGTTAGATCCACTATGGACTGGACTCTCACACTATTATGTGAGATCCACTATGGACTAGACTCTTACACTATTATGTTAGATCCACTATGGACTGGACTCTCACACTATTATGTTAGATCCACTATGGACTGGACTCTCACACTATTATGTTAGATCCACTATGGACTGGACTCTCACACTATTATGTTAGATCCACTATGGACTGGACTCTCACACTATTATGTTATATCCACTATGGACAGGACTCTCACACTATTATGTTAGATCCACTATGGACTGGACTCTCACACTATTATGTTAGATCCACTATGGACTGGACTCTCACACTATTATGTTAGATCCACTATAGACTGTACTCTCACACTATTATGTTAGATCCACTATGGACTGGACTCTCACACTATTATGTTAGATCCATTATGGACTGGACTCTCACACTATTATGTTAGATCCACTATGGACTGGACTCTCACACTATTATGTTAGATCCACTGTGGACTGGACTCTCACACTATTATGTTAGATCCACTATGGACTGTACTCTCACACTGTTATGTTAGATCCACTATGGACTGGACTCTCACACTATTATGTTAGATCCACTATGGACTGGACTCTCACACTATTATGTTAGATCCACTATGGACTGGACTCTCACACTATTATGTTAGATCCACTATGGACTGGACTCTCACACTATTATGTTAGAGCCACTATGGACTGGACTCTCACACTATTATGTTAGATCCACTATGGACTGGGCTCTCACACTATTATGTTAGATCCACTATGGATTAGACTCTCACACTATTATGTTAGATCCACTATGGACTGTACTCTCACACTATTATGTTAGATCCACTATGGACTGGACTCTCACACTATTATGTTAGATCCACTATGGACTGGACTCTCACACTATTATGTGAGATCCACTATGGACTAGACTCTTACACTATTATGTGAGATCCACTATGGACTGGACTCTCACACTATTATGTTAGATCCACTATGGACTGGACTCACACTATTATGTTAGATCCACTATGGACTGTACTCTCACACTATTATGTTAGATCCACTGTGGACTGGACTGACACTATTATGTTAGATCCACTATGGACTGGACTCTCACAATATTATGTTAGATCCACTATGGACTGGACTCTCACACTATTATGTTAGATCCATTATGGACTGGACTCTCACACTATTATGTTAGAGCCACTATGGACTGGACTCTCACACTATTATGTTAGATCCACTGTGGACTGGACTCTCACACTATTATGTTAGATCCACTATGGACTGTACTCTCACACTGTTATGTTAGATCCACTATGGACTGGACTCTCACACTATTATGTTAGATCCACTATGGACTGGACTCTCACACTATTATGTTAGATCCACTATGGACTGGACTCTCACACTATTATGTTAGATCCACTATGGACTGGACTCTCACACTATTATGTTAGAGCCACTATGGACTGGACTCTCACACTATTATGTTAGATCCACTATGGACTGGGCTCTCACACTATTATGTTAGATCCACTATGGATTAGACTCTCACACTATTATGTTAGATCCACTATGGACTGTACTCTCACACTATTATGTTAGATCCACTATGGACTGTACTCTCACACTATTATGTTAGATCCACTATGGACTGGACTCTCACACTATTATGTGAGATCCACTATGGACTAGACTCTTACACTATTATGTGAGATCCACTATGGACTGGACTCTCACACTATTATGTTAGATCCACTATGGACTGGACTCACACTATTATGTTAGATCCACTATGGACTGTACTCTCACACTATTATGTTAGATCCACTGTGGACTGGACTGACACTATTATGTTAGATCCACTATGGACTGGACTCTCACAATATTATGTTAGATCCACTATGGACTGGACTCTCACACTATTATGTTAGATCCACTATGGACTGGACACTCACACTATTATGTTAGATCCACTATGGACTGGACTCTCACAATATTATGTTAGATCCACTATGGACTATACTACTACTATTGCTAATATTACTACCTGTACTATCATTAATACTACCGCTAATACTACTAATAATAATATCAGTACTGCTACTACTATTAAAACTACTACTAATAACACTACTACTAATGATACTATGTATATTACTACTACTACTACTAATAATAATAATAATAATAATAATAATAATAATAATAATATTGAAATAATAATACTACTATTAATGATATGATTACGAATACTATTATTAATCATACTACTCTTACTACTACTAATACTACTACGAGTATTAATATTACTACCACTACAACTTGTATTTCTTCTACTAATATTTCTAATACTATTAGCAATATTATACTACTCTTACTATGACTTATACTACTACTTATACTATTACTAGCAGGGGTGCCGCTAGGGATTTTGGGCCCCATGAAAAGAATCTTTAAAGGGCCCCCAACACAGCGGCAACATTATAATTTCATCATCATTAGGAGTCTCTCTGGGCCCCCCTCCATCATGGGCCCCTAGAATCCGTCTCCTTTACCCCCCCTTTTCTGCGCCCCTGATTACTAGTGATATTACTACGACTTATACTGCTTTTACTATTTCTACTACTCATACTACTACTACTTCTAGTACTATTTTACTTATAATACTACATATACATACTACTACTACTGATAATAATAATAATAATAATAATAACAGAAACAATAATAATAGTAATAATACAATTATTAGTAATACTGATACTACCATTTATTTCCACAATTACTACTACTACTACAAAACTATTACTAAGACTTTTACTATTACTACTACTACTAACAATAATAATTATAATGATAGTATTAATAATAATAATTATAACACATGTAAGACTATTATTGTTACTACTAATAACACTACTAATATATTATTATTATTACTTATAGTAGTAGTTTTACCACCACTACTTCTACTACAATTACTATTCCTACTACTACTACTACTACCACTATAATACTAGTACTAATACTAATGCCATCACTACTACTACTAATATTACTACCACTATAATACTCATACTAATACTAATGCCATCACTAATACTACTACTACTACTACTGACTTTTGTCGAGTAAAATTACGACTATTTTCATAAAATTGCCAAAATTGTAAGCTTTCCTTGTAAAATTGCGACTGTTATTGAGTAAAATTACAACTTTTATCAGAATATTGCACAAATGTTAAGTTTACCTTGTAAGATGTTGACTTGCGTTGAGTAAAATGACAACTTTTATTATAATGCTGCCAAAATTTTCAGTTTTTCCTGTGAAATTGTGACCTTTTTCTTGTGAAATTCCAACCTATTCGTCACAACAAGCTCTTTTATATTTGCATAGTATGTATATATGATTAATGTTGTAAATGCACATCTTTATATATCTAGAAAGGGTGGTCGTAAAGAGGTCTCAAGAAGGTAACAAACACAAGAATGTGTGTGTGTGTGTGTGTGTGTGTGTGTGTGTGTGTGTGTGTGTGTGTGTGTGTGTGTGTGTGTGTGTGTGTGTGTGTGTGTGTGTGTGTGTGTGTGTGTGTGTGTGTGTGTGTGTGTGTGTGTGTGTGAGAGCAGGTGTCCGTGTAGCCAATTATCACGTCTAAGAAGTGCAGAAACACCGTCTACTTACGGTTCAGTCCCACATCGTGGTAGGTGAGGATAGCAGGCTTGTTTCCTTTGGGCGCTCCACGGATCACAACATGCAGCATCCCAAAAGGAGTCTCAACGTCATGTTCCTGTTAAATAGACAAAAACACCTTTTCTCACATGCTCTTTCACAAAGATCACCTGACTCTGAACAAAATCAACACATTTTATTTTAGCGCCAGGAAGGAAGATGATTCTCACTATCGTCAAGACCAACAACCAAACTAGCACAACAGATCTTTTAAATAATAGTATAAAATAACATATGACAATTTGGCTATAGGCTACTCGGAGCTAGCAGCTACACAATGGCTAAGCACACAATAGCACACAGGATAGACATATGCAATATGTGTCTTTAATTGAACAATCATGTAGTCTAAAACATCACATTTGTCAATATAAACAAGTATCAAATAATTACAGTTGCATATTACTTGCACATACAAAGTCTTCAATAGAGAGGCTTATTATAAAATATCCAGTAACAAACATGTCGAGATCATTCAACTTACTGCACCATGAACTTAACCATATAAATAAGTGTGGCTACATAGGTTTTGCCAAAAAAAAACTAATTACCACTCCAATTCAATTCAAAGACAGCGTAAATCCATTTCAGAAGGTTAATAATTAATAGTGTTTTTCATAGCTAAAATTGTTCTCTAATTTCCCTTGAGCAAACATTTTTGAATGTTCAACAGTACAAAATAATAAATGCAACTTTGATTCCTGCTGATATTGCATTATATCAATATCAGTATCGGCCAATATGCAAGCCACCAATATCACCATCGTAAAGTAAGACAAAAAAGTGTATCAGGACATCCCTACTGAAAACACATGACAATAATACAAATGAAAGAAAAGCATGTCAATGCACAAAAATGATTAATTATGAATTCTGCTTATGTCTATGGACAAAGTCACAAGTAAATGTAAAAAACAAGGGATAGTTTTGGGTTTTTTGTTTTGTCGACAACCGTTTGGAAGTAAACTAAACAAAAATATAAACGCAACACTTTTGTTTTTGCTCTCATTTTTCATGAGTTGAAATTAAGAGTTGAAGATGTAAAATGTTTACTATATACACAAAATACCTATTCCTCTCAAATATTGTTCACAAATCTGTGTTAGTGAGCACTTCTTCTTTGTCAAGATAATCCATTACTACTCACAGGTGTGGCATATCAAGATGCTGATTAAACAGCATGATTATTGCACAGGTGTGCCTTAGGCTGCCC